>NC_072428.2:29389112-29693870 GCF_028878055.3 Symphalangus syndactylus | reverse complement strand
TAATCCCTATAAATAGGTAAGTATTGTTATTCTCATTTGATGGATGAGGAAATGGTGAACTTTTCTACGAGCTAATAAATGAAGTATACGTTTAGTTAAACATATGTGATCTCACACTCTGTAACGCTCCATTTGCCTTAATGTGTGCGTATGTGTGAGTGGCAGAGGAGGGGTTGTAAAACCTCAAACTTCTATCCAAGGGCATCTCTGAATCAGAATAATTTAATTTGGGACAAAGCCATTTCCAGGGTTTCAAACAGAGAAGAGTTTTGTCTCTAATGAACCACAAAAGTATCAAACCCTCCAACAAATGATGTAGATCTATTGTCTCTTAAGAGCAGGTCCTGAGATTTGCTAAGAAGGACAGGACTCTTTGCTTCATATGGATCTAGATTCTGTTTTCTTCTAGAAAAAGATAATATTGCCTTTGAGAGATAGTAGGTGGTAAAGCAAAGTATAGGGCTATAATTGTCACAGGTAGGAAAGTTAAAAATGAAAATGAAACTCAAATTCTCAAACCAGAAGCTCTGTGTTTGCCTTCAATCATGGATTTATCATCTCTTTCATGAGCAGGACCTTGGGGATTGAGCATCAGTAGACTGTTGAGAAAATTGGTTGAAACCAAGTTCGTCCAGTGACTACAGGACTGTAGACATATTAGGTGAGAAAGGAGAAGGTCAAAAGGGATGAGATCATATCCTGTAGACAAGCGGGTTTATCCTACGGAAAAGAAAGTTCATGCTTATAGAGGAAATGTCACTAGATGTATAGTAACCTGGGGTGGTTTTGAGGAAAGTTCCCCTTCCTCTCAGCAGAAGCAACTCTATGCCAAGGTACTGACTCCATGAGCAGAATGAAACCTAGAATCCATTCCCCACATGGTCCCTGTACTGGGCACAAGCCCCAAAACTCTCAGCAGAAGACCTGTGTATAAGATATAGGCTTAAGTTGGAGGTTAGGAAAGTCAGATTAGGAGTGGAAAGGGCATAAAATTTCAGAAACCTAGGAATAAAGAGACGGTCTATAAACTTGCAACAGAAAGAATGGCATGAGTGTGTGTGTATCTGTGTGCGTGTGTGTGTATGTATCTCTGTGTGTGTGTGACAAAGAGGAGAGAGAGACTGAAATAAGGTAGATTACATACAAGAATCAGAAATTAGAATGGTATCAGATTTCACCACAGCAAACTGAAAGCTAGAATATTTTTTATCTATCTCTCATCATTATACAGAGCTGCACAATTCCTGACAATTTATAAACTAGTCCAGTAAATTTCTCTGATGAGATTAATTATCTAATACAAAGATTACTTTTTTTTTGAGCTTTTATGTTAAGAGATAGATTGTAAATATTTTAGGTGTTGCTAACCAGAGGATCTTTGTTGCCACTACTCAACTCTGCCTTTGTAGAGTGAAATCAACCATAGTTAAAAGCAAATTAATGGGCAAACTCTGTTTCTAGAAAACGAAAAAAAAAAAAAAAAGAAAACAGGTAGTAGGCCAGATTTAACCTTAGTGTACAGAAACATAATCTAAAATATAAAATAATAGACTGATAACTAAAGACTTAATATCTGAGACATGCAGCTTTATGGTAAATGAGAAAAATATAGTAAGATTCAGATAAATATAAACCACTGTACACTGACAAACAGAGTAGCATCAATCTCTATATACTGTCCTCATAATGGGATGTTTTGGCCACTTGATACACCAACAATGGTATTTGTTCTTGATTTAGGAAATGATATTTTCATTTCACGTATCTAAAATGGAAAAATGAAAAAATAACTTTCAGCCATCCAGCAGAATTTTATCAGTAATAATGAAGAATTTAAAGTGTATCTTAGGCCAAGATCTTTCAGCAGCTGATGCACAAAATGATTAATGATATAAACTTCCTGGAGTTGCTAATCAACACAGACATGATTCTATGTGTCATGTACGAGTAACATAAACAGCATATCTTCGAGGTGCCGTATTTTATCTGGAAGAAGTATAATTGAAGACATCACCCATTAAAACCAAACAAGACCAAGACAAAATATGACACAAGGAGAACAGGCCCACAAAAGGCCTCTGTCCTTCCTTACTGACCCTATTCTACATTTAAACATTGTAAGACTTTTTAAAAGATTCAGTAGGTATTAGAGAAGATTTGTTAAAGCCTCTTAGTGAGCAGACCTGAGAGTATCATTCCAAATGAGACCTAAGGCCTCATTTGGAAGACAGGCACCAGGAGGCAAGAACATCTGATGGTCATGTTCAAAAATTTTTCCAAATGTTTGAAGGCATAATTAGACTTTGTTACAGTGTTCGCTTTTGGCCTTAAGGGCATTTGACTAAGACCTGGCTCATTTGGAGAAAAAGAAAACATAGGAATTAATACCGGAAGAGTTATTCATGCTGAAAATGTGTAAGAATTTTCAATCAAATTTAATATAAGTGCTGCTGCATCAACATAAGAGCATGCTAATTCTGGTGGACACATGGAAAATATAGACTGGCAAACCACTGGATTTCATGTGTACACATTTCCTGCTTTAGAAGGAAATGTTCAGGCAGCTGAAATCTTGGCTGTCTTCTTAGTGGTGACCGATCACTAAACTGAAATGTCTAGGTATATCCCACTAGCATCAAGGAAGGAGTCCCAGATGTCAGGGTACTAAGGCAAAATCTAAACAAAATGAATAAACAATCTTTTGCCTGAAACCATTTACATAAAGACATTGAGAGAGTTGTTATTATGTAAAAGACTGAGGTTACAAGATTTATAGTCTATTCTTTATCATAGCCAAGATCTTCTTAAATTTCAGTGAAAGGCTAGTGACATCATGCACAGAACAATAGGGCATTGGAGCTTGCACGTAACATTTCTAATACACAGTCACCAGAAATGTTGCCATTCAGGTTTTGTGTTGAGTCAGAACATTGGCCATTGTTCATTGGTATATAATAGTCATGGAAAAGTAGAATACCTTAAAATTTTTTTAGCTAAAATACATACTCCGAGGAGGTGGAGGGACAAGAGTACAGTGAACTTATGCCACCCCATTATCTCTCACACTCTCACCACTACCAATCCCTCATGGGCTTTGAAACAAAAAGGACATTAATACATCAAAAGGGCAAGTATGGATGGTAGACACTTTGCTAAAAATGGCTTACAGTGAAGCTGCTCACTGCAGAGAACTCCACGACCCTAGAGGAGCAGCCTCCAAAGGACAACATAGGCAAAAACAACAGTGTTTTGCTTTTCTAGTAAGTTAGCAAAGGCTGACTTCATGAGATAGTAAGATGGTGATGACAAAAACCTTGTCTCTTACTGAGATGAGGGGAAAAGAACCACTCTGAATATTTAACCTTATTTACTGATTGTTATATTACAGAGGGTTTTTCATACTCAGGCCTCTGGGGGGTATGTGTCAAAGCATCTTATTTTTTTATAATATATGGTAAATGTTTGAATATATGTTTTTTTGTTTGGTTGGGTTTTTTTGTTTTTTGAGACAGAGCCTTGCTCTGTCACCCAAGCTGGAGTGCAATGGTGCCATCTCAGCTCACTGCAACCTCTACCTTCCAGATTCAAGCGATTCTCCTGCCTCAGCCTCCCGTGAATATATGTTTTATATATTAATAATCAGATATATAATAATGAAGGGTGCCTTTGTATGTCAGCTTTGAGAGAGTAGACATCTCTGTGGGAAGAAGGGTTTTTGTGGGAAACTTGAATTCAAACCAATAAGACAGCCAGCCAGTCCACCAATGCATGCATGAGCCCATATCTTCTTTAGTCCCAAAGGGAGGAATTATAACCAACCTGTTATGAGGCTGATGATTACTCCAGCAGCAATGCATCCTAGGCAGCCCACTGCACTGTAGTAAAGGTAGGAGATTGAGTACCAGGTATCAGCTATTGCAGGTCTGTGGAGAACAGCACATGTCACCAATTCCGTGCATTCTAAAGACCCACAGTGATGTAGAGGACTGCTCAGGATCCATTTTAGGGCCTGGCATCTCAAAAGCCTAAATAATAACTTTTTGTCTTTTAAAAAATTATATTTAGAGAAGATGTGCTTTGTATTCCACCCAATCCAATTCATTCCTGAATTACAAATATAACAATGTTGATACTGAATCATAAGTATTACAATGAGGATTGTGTCTTTCACTTCATTTGTATTATTTATTCTTCAGACATTTATTAAGCCCCGATTTAGTGCTAGTAATTGTGACAGGCATTAGTGATATAAAGATGAGACAGTCACAAAGCCTAGATATAGGAGCTAATAGACAGTCATAAAATGGGTTGGTTTTGCCTCAGTAGAAAAGGTGTAAAAGATTATGGCAGCCTTCAGAGTAGTATCAACTTCAGAGCAATGTGGGAGATGATACCTCAGCTCATTTTGAAAGAATAATTAGTAGTTAATCAAGCAAAGAGGGTAGTCAGGGCCAGGAATTAGCATTCCAAGATGAGAATACAGTAAGTATAGGCAGGAGAGAAGAATCAACATGGTTTATGGGGAACCATAAATAGGTTGAAATTATTTGATACAAAATGTATGGAAAGAAAATGAAACTCAAAGGCAAATGGAAGCAAAATAATGGAGGGCCCATTTGGAACCTGAGTCAAAATGAATTTTATGGAGGAACGGGGGACACTAATATGGCTCTTGAAAAATAGATTTTAGGAGAGTGGAAATGAACACTAAAATACATCCTGTAAAGGGAATAGCTTAAGGACGCAAACATAGGCTAGACTGGGATAAGCATAGGTAGAAGAGAAGAGACAGAATTCAGAGTAGAAGGAAAACAATAGTTAATAATATTAAAGCCACAGGAAGGTTTTAAGATTGGTAGATATTTAGCTCCAGGATAAAAAGGTTGTGTTTTATTCCATAAGCACATGAATCACTGAAGTCATCTCCATGTGGTAGTAATGAGTTCAGAAAGGTGCTTCAGAAAAAATAAATCTAGTGACACTTGGATAGAATGGGTTGTATTAGAAAGGAAAAGAAGATAGAAAAATGGAGGGAATCAAAAATACAAATAAGATCATTTCACTTTTCTGGACTTTGTAATAGTCTGGACTTTGTAATGACAAGACTAGCCTCAAGATTGACAAGGACAAAGGAGAGGAGAAGATATGCTGGACCAAGAGAGACTTTCATAAATGCAATTTGCCACATTATCTGGCCAGTTTGAGAAGCCTGGACTCAGAGGGAATGAGCCAGTACAGGGAGGTATTGATGATAATCAGAAAAGGGCTACTAAAAATGAAGTAGTTTTGAGAATACACAAATAACACAAATTCTATATTTTCTAGACTTGCTCTTACATACAATTAGAATGTGAGAGTGAACATTTATTAAAGTCATGTGTAGTGCTACTTTATATATATATATGTATATATATTCATATATATATATTTCCTCATTTTTCAGTCAAGGGCTCTGAGAATTCAAGAAGTTACAACTTACTAACTTGTCCAAAGATATAGAGGGAATAAATGGTAAAACCAAAATCCAAACCCAGGTATTTCAGATTTCAAAGTCCACAATCTTCTGTCTACACCATATTATCTGATGTATTTTGATATTTTTGATCACTTACCCCAGCCAGAAGTAGAAAGGGAAATCTTTTGTTAAACCCTGTGTTCATATTGTTTGGTTTAGAAGCCATAGGTTCATAGCAGTGCTCCTAACTCAGCTTGCCCATAAGCATTATCCTGATTGCTCACAAACTTCTTCTACTCAGTTTTATTCTTTGAGGACACCATGTTCCTCATACCCAGTCACCTGTCTTTCAACCCTCCACTATTTTTTCTGTTTTGTACTCATATCTCCCATTAACTGTTTCACCAAATTGGTTTTTGTATGTCTGAATACAGAGGAATGGACATCTGCAGAAAGCTGCAGCCCTGCGTGGCACTCTTCAGTGCTGGGTACTTCCCAGAGTGAGTCTCATAAGAGAAAAAGTTGTGTCTCATCATACTTATCTCTGAAGAGTGCACCTCCCTCTTACCAGGCGACCCACTCTCTGGGACTTAGCACCATCTTTAAAGTCAGCATACCTGCTGGATAGTACTGGAGGCCCTGTTGCTGTCACATTTGATTTGATACATTGGTCTGTTGATAGAGGCAAAGGCCATGTCTTAGAGGCTGGTGCAGGGTAAATGAAGGCCCCAATGGCCACCCAAAACGACAAGGTGATTCCAGTAAGAAGACCTCCTAGTGCACCCTGGATGAAGAAGAAAAAAGTTAATGGGAAATTTGACAAAGCTGTCTATGGAAAGAATAATGAGATGAGGAGTTCTATGCCTTAGAGATTCTGGCTTTCCACCCCAAATCTTGGCCACATGTTTTGGAAACACTCTGCTCAAACTGCTTTCACCTCAACTCCCATAATGCAGTTTATTAAGGAGTGACTTGTTCTTTAAAGGAAGACACCAGATAATTTCATGGTGATCATTATATTAGATTTCTAGCAATAATTATTTTTCTCCTTTGGGTTTCTTTCTCTTACTACTTAAAAAGCTGCTGAAACCTCAATTCTCATTAGAAGACTTTCAGAAGTTAAGGAAAATTTCAAATACTAGGTCATTTTATTTTATTTTATTTTATTTTATTTTATTATTATACTTTAGGTTTTAGGGCACATGTGCACAATGTGCAGGTTTGTTACATATGTATCCATGTGCAGGTCATTTTTTGTTATTGACAGCTTTTATACAGAAATTATTACTCCTATCTCTCTTCCTAAATAACCAGTAGAGTCCCCTGACTCCCTAGTTCTGGGTTTTTTTTAGTATGAATACTAGCAATTGCATTTAATAGTCTTGTCATTTAAGGTTTATATTTCTTGATAAATAGTGAAAAGTCAAAGAGTCACTTTTCTTGTAGAGGAGGCAGAACAATCTAGCAGAGATTGAGACCACTAGAGAATGTAATCTGATGTTTCTGGTCACTGCTAGGAAGCTGAGCCTTCTGAGTCAGAGAAAAGAAACCTGTTGGCTTCTCTAGTTAATCAGAAAAAAATAGAAGAGACCTTGGTAAGAGTTCCAGAATACTTTCTCCATTATTGTTTGAAGAAAGTTAATCAGTGTGTGTGATTTGAATACTTGTGCCTTAGTCTAAACAAGTGGTCTGAAAATTTCTAATATAACAGTCAGACAATAAATGTTTTAGGTTTTGTAAGCCATGCAGTATCTGTCACAACAAATCAGTTCTTCTCTTACGGCATGTAAGCAACTATAGACAATACCCAAACAGAAGAGCCTGGCTGTGTTTTAGTAAAATTTTATTTATGGTCACTGAAATTGGAATTTTATGTAATATTTTTGTGCCACAAAATATTATTCTTCTTTTGACTTTTTTCCCAATCATTTAAAAAATGTCAAAACCATTTTTAGCTTGAAGCTATACCAAACACAGGAGGCCAGCTAGATTTGGCTTGAGGCATATCATTTGCTCACCCCTGGCCTACCAGTAAGTGGCAAATGGATTTCAACTGGAGGGCTAACCCTGGTTGATCTATAATAGCTAGCTGGAGAGCCATGTTGAGACAGATTCTGAAGTTGTAGCCACATTCTATGGGAAGGAGAGCCATAATTGGTTAGTAGGATCAGCCATGGCCATTGATGAGGGGAGAGGTGACACAAATTTATAATATTTACTATACTTTAGTAAATATCTAGGCAAAGGCCACGTCTTAGAGGCTGGTGCAGGGTAAATGAGGGCCCCAATGGCTGCCCAAAATGACAAGGTGATTTCAGTAAGAGAAATCAAGGTGGTTTTCCTGACCAAATAGAAAAAAACTACAATGTACTAACATAGATAATAAATCAATGTTAACAGTGCACTAAAATCTTATGTAGTTAGCTCATATTTTTGTGGCTAGGATATTGTCTTCCCTCACATTATCTCCCCCAAGACATAATATTCTTGTCAACCCCAATATCAGACAAGTGATTAAGACTGCTTGGGAAGTGCTGCAAAGACCCAAATGCTCACTACCCATCAATCTCTTTACCTAGCCCCACAAAAGATTTGTCTAGAAGAAAGGTCAATAAGGGTCAGGTAGCCACAGAGACCTAATCAAGTATACTATCTGACGCAGACTTTATGGAATATCCTATAGTATATACATAAATAAGTGTAAAGCCAAGCTTTCTGGAATCAAAAGACTTTCTCAAAATACAGGCATGTAAGTGTGCACATGGCAATAATTGAAAAATGGCAATTTTGTTAGACTGAGAAAATCCTGCTATTATAAATGTTTTAAAAATATTGTTATATTATTTTTCCAAATAATTATTCATTTTGATTTATACTCAATACATAGTTATCCAACCAACATTTACTTGAAGACATACTATTAGCTTGTCAGAGCAGCAAAATGAAGATCCGGCTGTCAGAACCCAAGTTCGTCCCTTCTCCCCTACATGAATTAGTTAATTAATTTAATAAAGTTAGTTATAAATCTAGGTAATTATACACAGAAAACAAGGAGATTTACATTTGTAAATATGAATTTTCAAAATTGTGTTTCAACAAAACTATTCTTGAATTCAGTATTTTACCGTTGATGTTGTGGGCCTTTAATTTAGAGAAGACTTAATTTAACCTTAAAGAGTCAGCTTTGATGTCAGGATATGTGGCAATTCATAACTACCTCTGCTCTTCTTTCATTTCTGTTCCCAGAAAGATGTCACTGAAGTCAGAGATAGGTAGACTCAAGCTCTGTTTAATTCTACTGTGGATTCTTTTCCTGGCTAAGACAGATAGCTTTTCTAAACAGGGGTAAGAGGAAAAAGAAAATGGCTGGGCCCAGTTTTGACTGGGAATTGTGAAGAGGGCTGTGGGATCCTTACCTTCCAGTTCACAAAAGGGAACACGATTCCCAGGGAGAATAAGCCCAGCATCGGTCCTCCACACATGCCGTGAATGCTGAGGGAAGCCTGTGGAACAAAGGCAGACCAGATGAACCCCCTACTCAAGGGCATCTGTGACTTCCTGGCATCATACTTCTCTTGGACCTGGGATAAAATTGGGTCCTAGTCCTGACTGTGCCATTTATTAATTATGTGCTTTCTATAAGTCATTTCTCAATTCTGGGCTGAATGATAAGCACTGTATTTATGTGTATGTGTCTGTGTGTGTGTTTGTATAGTAGAAAGGCAGGTAACCTGAATTTAGTTTGAAGTTCAAGCTGAAACTCATTGAACTTCAGTCTTCTTTCTCTATAAGAAATATAAGGTCATAGAACCAAGGGGACTTCAAATCACCTCTAGCTGTAATGCAAGTTCTTTTTTCCAGAAAGATGGGTTGCAATGCATGATTGTTTTTTCCAGATTAATTTCAAAGAAGTCAATGCCTCAGATATATTCTTGACAAAATGGAGGCAGATGAGGGTAAAGCCGTCCTTCTTACCCAGCATCAATACTTAAGTTAATATTCTTGGCATTTCCTCTGCTGACGATAGCATTAATTCACAGTTTCTAGGGTTGCTGAATTTGAAAGCTAATTTACTAGTGATTACGTAGGAGAGTCAATAAGTTAGTAAAGGCAATTTTATCTTCCCTGTGGGAAAAATATTTGACGATCTCTTACAAAAGTCACTAGCCATCATGCCTCAGAACAAAAAGGCCTTCACATTAAAAAAAAAAAAAAAAAAAAAGGCAGTGGGGGAGGAATTCAAGAGTTCCTGGATTTAAAACTATGTATATTTCTGTAGTGTACAAAAGCAAACTAATTTTAATTTTTACCTTGCTTTTGTTAATATTAAGCATGTTTAATTAGAGGAAGACTTATAGCTCATGTAATTCAGCCTCCTCCCCAATGCCCAAATCCCTTCTAAGCCATTCCCGCAAGTACAGGACAATAGCTTTGTGCATTGGGGTTAGGATTGCCTTTGGGGCTTGGGCAGGATATTTTACCTTGCTATGTCTTAGCTTCCTCACATGTCACGTGGGTACGCTAATACTTGCTTCCCATGTGGGGGACATGGGGTTTGGTGAGTAGTTCAATGTGGAATCCAAGAAAAAGCACAGAATAATGAGTGAAGACTATGGAGCACATAAGGGCACCAAAATGTTGACTACCACTATTACTATCTTTTTATTACTGCTCTAACCTGCTCTATTAGTGAGCTCTGATCCCTGAGGCATGCCATTTGTTTGCTGAACTGTTGTGATATCTAGGAAGTTTTTTCTCAAGTTGAAATTAAAATGCGCCTAAAAGTCATTAACAGCTCTTAGCAGAATTAGCTGATAATCATTAGGACAGCAGCATATTGGATAGAATGACCTTTCTCAAAGGGAGCTGGGCAAATCACTAACTGATCTTCCCTGCTGCTATTTGACCCCAGCACCTCCTGCCCCTCTATTCTCCACCCCATTGTGGTTCTGTGGTCACATGTTTCAAGTGAAACAGGTTTATTTTTCGGAGACTTCAATATGCCCCTGTATCATGTGGATTTTGGGGAGTGGAATGTAGTGTGCAGTGTGCTCCAAAGTCTTTTGACTGTGGAAATTTTCTTTCTTGGAGCATGTCACAGGATGAGGCTTTCCACAACATATTTTCTAAAGTCTTTAACTAAAACATTGAAAAGGTCTTTGTTTAAGGGACTTAAGCTGCCCCCACTGTCAGCCTCAGCACTGCCCATAAACACATACCATTACGGGGTGGTTTCAGAAACATGAAATTAAATTAAACCAGGCTCTATATCTCATCCCAATAGTACCTGGGTTCTTATCTTCTTCCCATATGTAAATTCTGAATATGAATGTTGTGCCATTAAATTCAATTTAGCAAGGGTGTTTGGGAAATTAAATAAGGGAATTACAGTTGCCTTTTTTTGCCCGTCAAAGTCAGATGTGTTCAGAGAAATGAGTGGACCACCTTAGAGACAAATACCTCTCCTAGGAAAGGAGAGGTCAGGGTTTTCATTTCTTGCCTATCAACATCTCTTAAACTGCATGGCACACATCTTAATCAAGAAGGTGGGCCCAGGATACTCATCTGAACTAAGGCAGGCAGATGAGGGCATCACTCACAACTTCCTCCTCACTACAAGAATTGTTTTCCACCAGTCTTTGGAGGAGTCCTTGCCTATCTGGAGCCCCTCATACTTCAATTGCAGGGGAGCTCACGATGTAAATATCTCTGGAAGAAAACAATTTAGTGACTCAAATCATCACCAGTTGGACATGATGATACTTTCTTAAGAGTAAATACTGATTGTAGGGCACAAGACATCAGAAGCAACTTGGAAATATAGGTTCCATGAATAGGAAAATAAACCTAAAATAAGTGCCTGAGATCACTAAAGACAAACCTCACCACCTTGCCACTTCTGCTGTGTAGATGGGTGTATATCAGAGTGCTTCAAACATTATGAAGGGATTACAAAGCATCTGTGATGAAACAGTATGTTAATGGCCTATTAGAAAGGACGCCATGTCCCACAAGTTCTTTTGTGTAGACAGGTGAATTATTCCATCACTTAGCTCTCCCAGATTTGTTCCCCGAATCTTAAAATGGAAATAATGGAACGTATCTAAGTAGTCATTGGAAGGATCAAGTAAGTTACACTGTTCTGGGAACTGGAAGGCCTTCTATAAACATTAATGATTACTATTCACTTACTGTGACTCATATCTTCATTTGAAAAACATTTATTGAAAACTTATGCCATGATAAGAAACTCTAAATGATGTCCAGACTGCAAAAGGCCAGGCGTGGTGGCTCACATCCATAATCCCAGCACTCTGGGAGGCCGAGGCTGGTGGATCTCTTGAGGTCAGAAGTTCAAGACCAGTCTGGCAAATATGGCGAAACTCCATCTCTACTAAAACTACAAAAATTAACTGGGTACCTGTAATCCCAGCTATTGGGAAGGCTGAGGCAGGAGAATTGCTTGAACCCGGGAGGCAGAGGTTGCAGTGAACCAAAATCGCACTACTGTAATCCAGCCTGGGTGACAGACTGAGACTCTGTCTTAAAAAAACCCACAAAGACACAAGGGGACTGAGAGAATTGGACTAGAATCTGAATATGTGCTTATCTGATGCTGCTTTGTGAGTTGGGTAACATGAGGAATGGGGATGGGTGGCTTAGGAGACTTGAGTCATAAACCTAGTTTTTCCACTAACTGTGAGAACTTGAACAGGTTATTTTCACTTTTTTTCCTGTAATCACCTGCAAAATGAAGATGTTGAAACAGATTATCCATGAGGTTCCTTTTAGCACTGATATTTTATGGAATTGGGAGTTGTGAGTTCAGCTTGGATGATAGGTGGAGGTGAGTAGATATCCCAGTTCTACCACTCTTTAATTATGTAACTTTGAAACAATTACTTCTTAGTTCCTTCATCTGGAAAATTAGTGCATTAATTATACTACCTTTAAGAGAAATGATGAAGATTAAATGAAATAATACATCTAGGACTCTGCCCAGAACATAGTAAGTGTTACATAAATGTTAATTATTATTGGTTTTACTATTTTTATCACTACTTTTATATCAGGATAATAAATTCTCAGATCTGAATTTTTAAGAGTTTCTAATTTTATCTCACTATCCCATTACTAGTTTTAATCGTTTCTCCTTCTGAAAGTGATTTCTCTTTCTGAAAAGATAAGCTCTTCTTTTTTTGTGCTGACTAGAGAATTGATTTTACATGTATTTTACATTTATTTTTAATTTGGAGCTGGTATCATTAAACATCAGCCTTTGGATCTTGGAGGAAGAGGCAAGACATTAGAAGAGAGTGGGGGGAAGTTTCAGCGAAACCAAATGTGTCTTTTCCTTCTTTCATTACCTGCACAACACCTCCCATGACAGATGCAGCTACAGCCATAGAGGTACACATCACGCCAAATAAGAGACCTGAAAGAAAGAAAAATTACAATCATAATTTCCTGAGGGGTTCCTGACTTCAAGGGATGCCTTGAGCCCCCACTCAGAACTGTCTCTGATCCAAGCCCTTTGCAAAGGGATCTCAGCGAGGACCATCCTCCCCATTCAGCCATCATCAACCCCAAGAGAGGCATTTAGGAAGTCTCTTTACCAAGGAAAAGTTTCAATGACCTGCTTCCTCATCAGGCGGAATGAACTGCTATCCAGCCTCAAAGGCTATCCTTCTAAGCTTCTAGAAGAAATCTGTTACGTGGAAACAACAGGAAAATATAGGAGAGGTCCAGACTAATCTAGACAAAATTAGTGGAAATTAATTCCTGGGCAACCACCCTCCAGCAAGGAGCTGAAAAAGAAGCTACTAATTCCAGGTCTCCAGTAGTTTTTCATCTTAACAATGGTTAAATAATGTCTACACATTCTACCTAACAGGTTTCGCACATCTGGAAAGTTTTTCAGATTTTTCCCTTTGGCACTTTTTTTTATATTATCCTTATGGTCCTTAGTTACATTACATAATGATTTATTTGTTTCCATATCACCAAAAGGACCTCAGAGTATGGTGCTCTTCTGGTATCATGAAAGCTCACTAAATGAATCAGCATATATATTTTAGTCATCTTTTAAAAATAATATCTTCTTCTAAACCATCTTTTAAAAAGCCATTGTTTTTATACATCTTTGTTGAAAAATAATCTCAAAAGTACACTGAATTCCAATAATAATACATAAACAAAACAATAGAGAGAAAGATAGGCAAAAAGTAGCAGATGGACAGAGATGGAGACACAGTGTCAGAAATGGAAAGAAAACTATTGTGTTGATTCTTTTTGATCATTCTCTGTCAGCTATATATCCAACCCAGTTTCCAACATGACTATTAATTCAATCTTATTGAATACCGACCATAGATTAGACACTGCACCAGATGCCAGTGCCATAAAATTAGAATGTGATTCCTGTCTCTAACAGCTTTCATTCTAGGAAGAAACTGCTTGCAAATTAATCCAACAAATATATGCATATACCCAAGAACAGTGCCTGGTATGCAGCAAGTACTATGTATTTATCATTTTTATTATTTTATTTCAGAGTCATTACGTGATATTTCTTATGAGGAACCCACTCTTAAAATGAAATCAGACTAGCAACCTTTGAGGCTATCTTTTCCAACTTCTCAATAAGACACACAAAAATAAGGAAACTTCAAGACTGATCAATAAGCACTTGCTAAAATTCCAAAAGTGTTCCAACTATCTATTATAGATAGGCTACTATTAGATAGATAGACTACTATTAAACTATTAGATAGATAGACTACAGAAAACAATGTCTGCCCTGACTTTGTATTGCTTCATGAAAAAGGAGAGCCCTATATGCCTGAAGAACAGAACAAAGACATGTTTTTTCTCTCCTTCTGACTGCCCTCTTACTGGACCAATGGTTACCTATTCAAATGAGATTCTAGGCAGCCATCCCTCAATTCATAAGTTCTTTTTTTGTGCTGACTAGAGAATTGATTCAGTCCTCCCCGCAAAATCTTTATCCTTCCACCAGATTGCAACCAACAGCAACCTGCCAGGCAGGAAGTTTAGGAGAAATTTGTGAGAATTTCATAGACATCTGGAATATCTCCCAAAAACAAAGCAGTAGAGGGAGCGAATGCTCCACAGTTGCAGAAAATGCTATGGATTTTCCCAATGCAGCATCAGCTCAGAGGATCAGACAACAAAACACAGGCATAGGTGAAACTTCTACCTCAATCCAGAGTATCCATAAATATCTGCGAGAAATCGGGAATTATACTGGCAGCAGTGCCCATCTACTTGCTATCAGCTCTAACTCAGAGAGTGGGCAGAATCAAGGCAATTCAACTACGCAGTTAGCAAACGTGTGGTCAACATTCCTCTCTTCTTGTTCAAACACAAATAAAAAAAGAAAGGAAATATAGAATACATGACAAAATGTTGCAAAAAATGGGAATGAATATATTAACCTAAAAACTAAAATAAATAGTATTCTTTCTGCAATTAATTCACTTTAGGAACCAGAAAAAAGGAGTTTAAAACTTTGGCAATCTTAATATGCTGCAAGGATATACAGACTCAATGAAGCAACGACATACAAGTCAAGAGAAAACAAATAAGATGAAAAGAACAGGAAGACAGGATGTAACACCAATAAGTTGAGATGAAGATGGATCCGAGTGTGATAAGGAAAAACTACAAGGAAATTAAAATGACGATAGTTGACTAAGCAATTTCATGCCTAGTTATTTATCAAAGAGAAATAGAAACACATACACAAAAAGACTTGTGCAAGAGTATTCATAGCAGTTTTAGTCATAATGACCTCAAACAAAAACAGCCCAGGCCCATCAATAGACACAGATGTTAAAAAAAGATCTGTGGTATATCCATATGTGGCATACTAAGAGCAATAAAAAAGAATAAACTATGAACACACACAAAACATCATGTATTCTCAAAAACTTTATGCCATAAGAAGGACGTTACACACACACACACACACACAAAAGTGCAGGCTGGGTGCAGTGGCTCATGCCTGTAATCCCAGCACTTGGGGAGGCCGAGGCAGGCGGATCAGCTGAGGTCAGGAGTTTGAGACCAGCCTGGCCAACATGGTGAAACCCCGTCTCTACTAAAAAACTACAAAATTTAGCCAGGTATCGTGGCATGCGCCTGTGGTCTCAGCTACTCCGCAGGCTGAGGCAGGAGAATCGCCTGAACCCAGGAGGCAGAGGTGGCAGTGAGCCGAGATACCGCACCACTGCATTCCAGCCTGGGTAACAAGAGTGAAACTCTATCTCACAAAAAGAAAAAAAAAAGTGCAATTGTGTGATCCCATTTATATAAAATTCTAGAAGAGGTAAAACTAATCTATGGTGGAAAAAAATTGGAACAGTAGTTGCCTCCGGAGGGTGAGTGGGAAAAAAGAATGACTAGAGAAGGCATAGGAGAACTTTCCAGGGTGAAGGTCATATATCTTGATAAGTGGTTGGGTTACACACGTGTATGCATTTGTCAATACTCAAGAAAGGTATATTTAATATTTGTCCATTTCATTATAGGTGAACTTTTTTTACATTTAAAAACCTTGAAACAAATAGTGAATTATCATTAACAATGTGCATGTTACAATAATTTGGGGGAAGTGTGCAGAGGTCCACAATTTACTTTCAAATGTATCAAAAATATGGATTAATGGATGGATAGACAACTGGATGGATACATGAAAAAGCAAGTATAAGAAAATATTAATGGAGAATCTAGGCAATGTGTATATGAGAGATCACAATAAAGTTTTAAAACTTGGCCATATAATTTAATTATTATAATGTAAGGAACATAACACAATAGCATAATTAAAATCATTATTGTTAAGAGATCAAAGGGGAGGAAGAGGATTTGAAAGAGGAAGATGTGAGTATACTTAACACATAAAATACAAAATACAACACAATTAAATAGAAAAAAGTAAATGCTATTGCTAGGTGGAAGGCTTACAAAGATATCAGTTATTCCCAAATACATTATCAGGTTTAATGCAATTCCATGGGATGGGGAGTGGTGGTGGTGGATTCAGATAGGTTCCAGGTAGTAAACCTTAAAGTTAATTTAAAAGAATAAATAGTAATGAATAGCCGAAATTTTTTTGTAAAAATTATAATGGAAACATTTTTAATTTTTAAACTGGAAGAAAAATGAGAATTGTTCTATCAGACATTTAAATAAAATGCTACAAGGCTATAATATAAAACAAGATGGTTCAGTCTTGTAATTAAGGAAAATAAGTATACAATACGAAACATTCTTATAGATGAAAAACCTTTATATTATATATTTTATTAATGAAAATATTTTTAAAACTGAGGAATATTTAAAAAATAATTCTGGGAAAGTGAACTATATAAGAGAAACAATTTAGTGGCCTGGCGCGGTGGCTCGCACCTGTAATTCCAGCACTTTGGGAGGCCAAGGCCAGGGGATCACCTGAGGTCGGGACTTTGAGACCAGCCTGACCAACATGGAGAAACCCCATCTCTACTAAAAAAAAAAAAATTAGCCAGGCATGGTGGCGCATGCCTGTAATCACAGCTACTCCAGAGGCTGAGGTAGGAACCCAGGAGGCGGAGGTTGCAGTGAGCCAAGATCATGCCATTGTACTCCATCCTAGCCAACAACAAGAGTGAAACTCCCTTTCAAAAAAAAAAGACAAACAATTTAGTTCATTATCTTAAATTATAAATCAAATAAATAATTTAGATGTACTGAATATAAAATATAAAAGTACTTACGATCTAAAGGAAATATAAGTAAACATTTTTAATGTAAGAAATTTATAAGCATAAAGAAATGGTAAAATAATAAATGATATATTTGATCAAAAATAAAATTAAAATGTTCTGTACATGAAAATATGTTTAAAAACAATTAAGCTGGGAGACATTCTACAATAGACAGAGGACTTATTTCCTCTGTATATAAAGAGATTTTGCAAACAATAAAATTTCCAATGTCCCATCAACAAATATACAGAAAGCAAAAATAATTTTTTACAAAAATACACAAATCATTACTATCTGAAAAATAATGCTCTATATATCAAAAGATATAAATTAAAGCAAAAATCTGATGCCATTTTGTCCACTAACTTGGGCAATTTTAAAAAATACTAATATTATACACAAAAAAATATATATCAACACTCACTGCTGCCACACATAATTATTGATTCAATCCTATTAGAACCAGATTTCATAATATGTACCAAGAAATATCAATGAATTTGTATTATTTAACCTGGTAATTTTCTTTTAGTAGTTTGTGTTAAGGAAAAACATTACAGATGCAGTCAAAGGTTTATGTACATGTTTTTTTTTTTGTCACAGTATTAAAATAAAATGAAAAAAATTTTAAAAAGTAACAATAACATAAAATTAAGCAAATAAGCCATTTGATAGAATACTGTATAACCATTCAAATACTATGTTTTTAAAAAATACATAATAACACGATATGTTATTGTGTATGTCACAAGTATGTCAGGGAAAAACAACCAGGAACAAAATTAGATAGATATAATTTTATTTAACAGTGTACATAAATTTTCCCAAATTACCTATATTTTCTATTAGTAAGTAAATACATAATTTGTTTACACTTTAAAAAGTAAACCTTGTGAAACTGCAATTATCTCTGATAAGTGCTGAAGTGATTATAAACATAATATGCAATTGCATGATTAAGCAAGGAGCAATTATTCTTTGAGGGGTTTACTGGGAGTTTGGTAATAAGGAACAATTCTTCAGAAAAGAATTTCGCTTTTCTTTGTCCAAGTGACTGGCCATAGTGAACACAACATCTTCCCATGTAGAGAGACTAATATGACCATCACACAGTGTAATCAAGAGAGATTGATGTGGTTAGTCTGCAGGGGCATCCAATCTTTTGGCCTCCCTGGGCCACATTGAAAGAAGGAGTTGCCTTGGAGTACATATAAAATACACAAACACTAATGATAGCTGATAAGATTTTAAAAATTACAAAAAAATTCCAGAATGTTTTAAGAAAATTTACGAATTTGTGTTGGGCTGCATTCAAAGCCATCCTGGGCCGCATGTGGCCCACAGGCTGTGGGTTGGATAAGCTTTGTCTAGAGTGTAGGGTAAGTATAGAAGAGTATCTGAAAATAAAGTCAGTTAAGATAAACTAGCTAGTCATTCTTTCCTGATACTCTGCTGGATCTTTGGAAGTGTAAGAATCTATATGTGGGATTCTTCACATATCTCACTGTGCATTTGTGTTTATAAGTGTGTCCTGAATAGCACATGCAGGATTTTGACATCTACCACATGTACATTTCATGATACGGAATAGAAGGTCCACCAGCTGTACCTACATAAGCCTTTACTGATCCAGGTGCTCAGCTTGTCGGAGAGATGAGGAAAACAGCTCTTGACAAAATCCTCAAAGGTCACTGTTGCCAAGGCATTGATGCTGGCAGCCACGGTGCTATAAGGAAAGAAAAGTGAGAACATGGTCTAAGCTATATAAGGTGGAGCTACCAGCCTGCCCTCTTGTCCAGGGCAGATAGATAAGGCAGGGCTCTAGAAAAAACAGATGCAGACATATCTCTATCTCCTGAGACTCCATGGGAACTTTATGGCCTCTTTACTCATCTTTCAAATCTTTTTCCGTGCTATTGCTCTCAAAATTTTTCCATGAACTACAGTGAAGAAGCTAGGCTTTCATAATCTAACACCCACTAATTCCCCTTAACAAGAGGTTAAATGAACTAGCAGGCAACACCAGAGGAAATGTGTGTGTGTGTGTCTATGTGTGTGTTCAGGTTGGAGTGGAGGCAGAAAGTAGTGACTACTCTAACCCAGCAATCAGTACAGCCTGCCACTCATTAATTATTCATTCATTTATTTATACATCCTTTTATTCATTCTGGGTATCAAGCATACAATGGTGAACCAGAAAGACATAGATCTTGCAGTATAACTGGGACACAAACATTTAACAGCCAATTATTTACTTGCTTGTAGTTGTGAAGGAAAATAGCAAGATGCTATAAGAACATATAGAGACCTAAACTGATATGTAGTTTGGAAACCTTTTCCTTAGGAAGTGACAGGCACTGGGAAAATCCATGCAAAGTGGGAAAAAGATGTTGTAGGATGAAGGAAAAATTACATATAGATGTCTCAACATAAAAAGGAGCTGTTACATTCAACAACCTAAAGCTACCAGAGTTGCTAGAATGATATTGTAACAGTAAAAGAGAAAGTGGCAAGAGGTAAGACTGGGAAGTAGCCACAAATCGAAACTGCATAAAACCTCTGATATTCTCTCTCTCACTTTCCAATCAGAGCTCAATCTTATTGGACCTAAAACTTTCTTAGGTGACAGAGCACCTGAACGTTGGGGTTTTCTTTACAGAATAAAATGAGACCTTCTTCAATTCCTCATACAGACCCGGAATATTTTAGCTAGTGGAATAGATAACATATTCAATTCAAGTGATGCAAAATCACAACTATGAAAAAAAAAATTCTGGAAAAGAAACAGGCCAATGAACAAAAGATGTCTAGCAATTTGTAAGTTTTCCATTGATATTCATTAAAAATTATTCTGTTATCCTCCATTGCTCACTTGAGAACAAGATATAGCTATGACTTCTCTAAGTGATATATATACCAGAAGTAAAAACTGTCCAAGACCCACATCTGAAAACTAAGTGCTTTGGGGGTACTATTCTTACTTTCCTAAGAATCAAAACATGATATGTGATCCCTGCCAGACTCCTCTTCTATCTGGAGCTCCATAAAAGTTAAATAAGGAGAGAAGGAGATTAAATAAAAGGACTTTTTATGCTCCCAAAATCTTTGTCTCAATATACATCTTGTGAAAGTTTCCAACATCAAGGTTAGTCTTTGAATCCTTTGGGTGGGAGGGAGCAGAAAGTTGAATTTGGCCCAGAAGGGTAAGGTTTGTAGAACCTCTGCGGGGTTGCTTTGGTAGTCAGATGTATCCATATGACAATTTTCAGATTCTAAGGCTGCTACAAGATAGTGGAAATATTTTTTTCCCCTACCTCTCAACCACTATCTCCCCTTTCTATCCCTACTCCTGTCTTTTCCTTTCTCTATCCCCACAGTCTCCTTGTGCTTGTGGCAGTAGTAATCTCCCTATACCATATGTTGTCCAGTGTGTTTCTTCCTTGAAAATTTGGGACTTAGGATAAAGGAATCAACCATTCTTTTATGGGGGATATAATCTGTTAACAGCCATATTTCTCCAGTCTGGAGAGAGTGAGCCTCAGAGTAAGAGGGCAAAAAATAAAGCATGTAGAGAGGGACAAAAGAAAGGACAGAGTGTGACCCTTACTGGTGTTTGAGTCTCTGGTGCTCATTATCTCTGTCCTTAGTGTCCTTGAGATCCTAGTACCAACACCATAGGACAGTGTCACTGTGTGCTATTGATGCAACATTCTAAAAACAATATTAGTAAAAACAAGTCAACAGTATACTAAATTAAAATCCTAAGGTAAAGTCATTATATAAATTCAAGGATATTGCTATTTTGGAAATCTGTTAACATATTAACATACTAAAAGTTTCAAAAGAGCAAAAATATGTAACCATTTCAAAGATGCTAAAATTTTACTAAAATATACCACTCAGATAAACATCTTTTCTAAAATTAGCATAAATACATGAATTTTATTATTCTACTTTTAAAATAATTTATGTGAATATTCTCAAATATAAATAATACCTTTCAAACCAAAAGTCAATATCTTATTAAGTTGTAAAACCAAATAAATATTCCTTTTAGAGTACATAATAAAACATTACCTTAATTATTTATCATTGTTCTCAAAGCACAATTACATGAGAGAATAAACATAGAAGTGCATCTATTAAAAAGAAAGAAAAAAAGTCGAGTATTTGTAGATATTTGATTACAATCAAACCCCAAAGAATCAACTAAAAATATTTTTTAAAAACCCCTAGATATCAGGAAAATTCTGTAAAATAAAATTAATTAAGGTATCAACCTAATAGATAAATTATATTTTAAAGTACAGTCATCAAAATTATTTGTGTTGGCATAGCTAAATACCAGTAGATCAAAAGAATGTAAAAGATAATTAAGAAGAGGTATCAAATACATAGAAGAATATAGAATGTAATAAAAGTAATATTTCAAGTCAGCGGTGAAAAGATGGCCTATTTATTAAAGACAAATGGGACAACTTGGTTACTAGTTTACAAAGAAAATAAAGCAGGAACTTCACTTAATTTCTTATATGTATAGTCTAGATAATTTAATAACATTAATATTTAATAAAACCATAAGTATACTAGAATAGCGTCTGGTTGATTATTTACAATCATAGAATGGAGAAACCTTTCTGAGAATGATGTTAATCCTGAAATCATAATGTAAAACATTAATATAAATTAAAATCTTTACGTGGTCAAAAATGTCATTAATAAAGCAAATAGACAATGAACAAATGAGAAAAAAAGTCCTTAACCTAGGTCAATTGGCTATTTTTCTTACATAGAAAGAGGAAAGCTCAAATCTTCCTGACACGGAAGACCAAGTCTTCAATTTGTGTATCACTCACTCCCTTGGTTTCGAACCTTCTAATGACTTCCTATTTCACTTTAAATGGAAACTCTACCATTTCATGAAGGCTTGCCGTGATCTGATTCTTGCTCACCTCTTCTAACTCATCCCCACCTGCTCTCCTTCCAGGGCCTTAGGTGCCAGTGTTTCCTCTGTTCCTCAAACACTCCATACAGTTTGTCTCCCCAGGGCTTTAGTATTTGCTTTTCCCCTTGCCTGTAAATGTTCCTGCTTGTGCTCTTCACATAGATGGCTTTTTTTCCATCTTTTAGATTTCAATACAAATATCATATATTCAGAAAGGAGTTCCTTAAAGACCCTATCAAAATTACAATCCTCAGACTTCACCTCTCACTAGGATACAGCTGTTATTTCCTTTATACTATTTGCTGTTTTCAGACACAATCTTGTTTATCTTTTTTACTCACATATTGGCCATCTTCCATGTCTATTAGAAAGCAAACTCTATATAAGTAAGGACAATGCTTATGTCAGTCTTGTTCTCTGTAGTATCCCTGATGTCACCAACTGTGTCTGGTATAATATAAGCCTTCTAAAATATTTGTCACAATAAATGTGTGAATGATTTTGTATTTAGAATAACGCCCTTATTTGGGGAATGGAAGTTATTAGCTGTCTGAGTGTGTTATTAAAGATGAGATCAATGGAATGCAAAGAATAGATGTGCATAATATATAGCCATGCATTGCTTAATAGCAAGGCTGTGCTCTGAGAAAACGCATTGTTAGGTGATTTCATCATTGTGCAAACATCATAATGTGCTTACACAAACCTAGATGGCATTGTCTGCTATACACCCAGGGTATATGGTATAGCCTATTGCTGCCAGGTTACAAACCTGGACAGAATGTTACTGTCCTGAATACAGTAGGCAATTGTAATACAATCACAAAGCACTTGTGTACTTGACCATAGAAAAGGTATAATAAAAATACAGTATTAAAATATAGGGCTATCATCATATATGCAGTCCATCATTGACTGAAACGTCATGTGGCACATGACTATATATATTGCAGTCGAATGAATGAGAAGAGCCAGCAGAGTGAGCTGCTTTATGTAAAGGTGATACAAAAGTGTGGGGGCAATTAGCATCAGACAAGGTAGGATAATGAGCATAAAATTCTTGAGTAGGGACAGACCAAGGCTTACATCCAGCCCCTGCAGTTTACTAACTCACCATAGGTAATTTTCCTATGTTGCTAAATCTGTTTCCTTATCTGTATACTGATGATGAGTAACGTTCTAGGCTCATATGTTGTGTGCCAATTAATGAGCAAATACAAATAACACATTCAGAAGGTCAGTTTACACACAGTGAGTGCTTGCTAAATATTGTTGATCACTACACCATCATCCTTGTCATCCTTTCCATCATCATCATCAGATTGTTGTTGCTATACTAACCTCAGAGTTCCACTGAAGGCACAAGCCACAAAAAGTCCTGGCAGTCCTGGCATTGTGGCAAATATCTCCATGACAAAGTACGGCATCAGCTGAAGAGGAGGCAAAAAATAAAAAAATAAATAAAAAGAAAGAAATAAAAGAAAAGAGAGAGAAAAAATAGGATTAGTGATCTTCTCATCAGTGTTTGAAATGTGGGAGTATAGCCTTTTAGCAAAAGGAGGTAGGAAGTTTATTTTCCTTGTTTTCAATATATGCCATTTTCTTTCCTGTTTATCCTGAATGTTAGCAACTAAGCCCTAAAATCAAGCCCCTAAAAGAAGTCTTCAGGGAATCTAGGTATGATGTACTACTTTACATTCAGGTTTGTGGCAGAGGAGCCCCTCTTTGACAGAGCAGGACAGTTAAATATATAGAGAGAGGGAAATCAAATGATTACTTCCCTTGAGCATATTCTCCATAAATGGAGTTTTCGAAACCATGTTTACTGTGGTATATCAGCACGATGTTTATGTTATGCTGAGAAGACATGATAAGAGGCAGGCATTGTGGAAATAAGGGTCGTTTTCTTCAATCTGAGGTTCCTTAATCAACTGTGAAACCTGTAGAAAGAGTCCAAAGGCAGCAGCAACATCCAAAGCCATGGTTCAAGCCTGCATTCCACTCTCTCCAGCCTTGCTATGCTGCCAGACCTTGTCTTCAGGAATAAGGTGAGGTGCCCTCTTTTTTTTTTTTTTTTTTTTGAGATGGAGTCTCACTCTTGTCACCCAGGCTGGAGTGCAGTGGCATGATCTTGGCTCACAGCAACCTCTGCCTCCTAGGTTCAAGCAATTCTCCTGCCTCAGCCTCTTGAGTAGCTGGGATTACAGGTGCCCGCCACCATGCCCGGCTAATTTTTGTACTTTTAGTAGAGATGATATTTTGCCATGTTGGCCGGGCTGGTCTCGAACTCCTGACCTCAGGTGATCTGCCCGCCTCGGCCTCCTAAAGTGCTGGGATTACAGGTGTGAACCACCGCGCCTGGCCAAGGTGCCCTCTTTTTTACATGCTCATTCCCCTATATTAGAACCTGGTAGGTGCTGATATCACCCAAGAGAAGAAAGAAACCAACTTCTTGGGGTTTGAGAAATAGCAAGCAGTCTAGGAAGAAAAAGAGAAAGGCCAAGATTACCCACCAATAGCCAGAAGCACGCTCATTCCAGACACTCGCCACTGTCCTCAAGAAAACCCATACCTGGTCTGGTGCTGAGATGATGCCAGAAGTCCAAGGGTCACAGTCTTTAAAGTGAGAGTACATGATTAAGCCAGAGAAGACAGCACACACCAGAATGATCCAGAGACCCAGCAAGTTAAAATACAAGGCACTAGAAAAGAGCACATGGGCCTATTGGTAGCCTGTATACCATATCATAGTGTGGTGAGGTCTTTACCAAGTACTCAAGGTAAAGGGTTTTGGGCCTTTTTGCTAGTAAAATAAAATTCTATAGTCTTTAAGAATCACTACACTGTATACTTTTGCTATTTTTTTTTTTTTTTTTGCTTGAGAATATTACAGTTTTAGGCTCATTACCAAATTTAAATAAAGTAAGATTTTAAGTGAATTTTCCTTTGAAATCGGTTTTCTGCAAAGCCTTAATATGTGTGGTATGAGATCTATTCTCTTGGATGAAATTTCACATACCAATCACTCATATTATATAACTTCAAGTGATTTTCCCCCTACTCAATTCATAAAACTGTCAAAAAGGCAACTTACATTTTTAACATCTTTTTCCAGAGGGATAATGAGCTAATACAGAAATAGATAAGGGTTGGAAATATTCACTTTGGAGATTAATGCAGATAAAAGTTAGAGTTGGTTTTTTAAAAAGACAACAGAAAGTACGAAAAACTTAGGATCATCTTACCCATATTATGTGGTGCAATTCATTTTATTTTAAAACCCACAGATACGCCTAATTCCAGCCTGGGTGTTTTTGTAGTATCCTACAGTTATGTTGTATTCATTACTGTCCTTTGAAAGTCAAAATTTTACTAATTTCCTCAATTCCAGAGAGGACATGAAAGTAGGCTGGCCTTACCTTGGCCTGAGAGAATAAACAACCTCACTGTGGAGATGGCCGCAGGGGGCCAAGAGAGCAACGCTGAACCTTGTCTAAGATCTAGTCATTGTTTGAAGGGAATCATATTTAAATGTAAAGACACACGTTTATTTCAAAGTCCTCTAAAACCTATACTGTACAGGTGTACTTGATTTTCAGAAGACCCTTAAATCAAAGTCCACATTTATAAGGCAAATACGCCAGATAATTATCCCATTTAGAGGAGTTTTCACTTCACAGTTTAGAAGAAGTTTTTATCTCAAAGTGTACTTCCGTGAAAGTATTTCGCCAATGCAACGATTTTTATGTGTTTGTTTGTTTTTCTTGGTGGGCTTTGGGAATACAATTGCTACATAAAATGAGCAATACCAATAATTGCATTAGCTGTACTCTTGCTGTCTCCAACCTTCAGGCCAACTCTATTCAAGCCTTTGCTCTGGCCGGCTAGAGAGGCTTTCCTGTTCCTCCTTTGTAATAGTCACTTCCTGCTCTCTTGTCAGTTTCTACTCCTTATAATTATTTATGTCACTATAGTATTTATGATCTGAAATTCTATATTTATTCATGTATTATTGTTTTGTGTTCCCAGAGCACTGAACAGTTCTAGCGTATAGCAAATATAAAATTATTTTTTGGTAAGAAATAATGAAATGATTGAAGAAATTAATGGTAGAAATTCATTACTATATAATTGCATTTTTTACACTGTTTCTTTTTAAAATATACCATTGGACCTGGATTTAAAAGTCTTTATCCTTAACAACTGTGTGACTTTAGACAAATCACATAACACCGAGTCAGTTATATCATCTGTAAAAAGAATGTAACATAACTGCCTTACTTTTTATTACAGGATTATGAGGATTTAATGAATTACACTCTGTAAAAATATGTGGAGGTTATAGAGCCATACAGAGGACAGTCATATATTATCCAGAACAATCTTATAAGTTCATCAGTCAACTATGTGAAATGAGAAACCAGTGGCAATAGAACATTAAAGTCATTGTATTTTGAATTCATTTCTCATTTGAAATGGACTTGGGTTCTATACAGGGCTAATTCTTCTGTTTGTAAAATAGGCTTTTTCATTGATCCATTCAAAAAGTATTTATTGGGCAACTCTCTGTACCAGGCCCTGTTCTAGGTATTGTGGCTATAGCAGGAAGCAATGCTATAAACCTCATGGAGATTACATTTTGGGATTAGAAGCAGGTAATGAACACTGAAAATAAATGAATAAATAAATAAGATAATTTTAGATCTGATAGAGACATGGGGAAAATAAACTAAGGAAATGGAAATGGAAAAGCAACTGTGTGTAGATGTGCTCATCGTAACTGGGAGATGGGATGTGATACCCTGCATCAACTCCTTCTACCCTCATAGCACCATTTGCTACCAGCAGACCTGAAAGATAAACAAGGGATTAGAAACACAGTTAGCTTCCAGGAAGCACATGTAAGTGTCTGGGTAAGTGATACTATTTCTAGGTGCAAGGAAGATTTGGCTTTAGATTAAGTTGTCTTTGGTGAGTAATCACATTTCTGGTCATGAAACCAAATGCATGTATATGAGCCACTTCTGATTCTAACCCATGCCCACCTTTAGTGTGAACTTTATGGATGTATTTTTACTTACTTATTTTGCAGGATTTATTTTCCTCAAGTACCAGAGATTTTTCTAAGCCTCATGGAATGTCTTAATTACATTAGGCTCTCAGATAATGGAACAAAACCAGAACATCTCATCAGCATCTGCAGAGCCTCCTAGGTGACAGTCAGTCAGCAGCTGGCTCTGAGTGGCTTCCAGATGCCCCTGAATGCCCTCAAGGCTCCAGCTGTGTGACAGATGGGACCCCTCACCATTTTCTCACCACAGCAATCTCCCCTCCAGCTCTGTGCACTGCAACTATACCAAACATCTGAACTGATTTCTCTCTTCTGAATTTTATTAACCCTATCACCTTAGATTCTTTCAGGGAACCCTTTTCTAAAGAGAATTTTTATGTTTCATCTTTCAATAGTCTTGCAAAATTACTATCACAGTCCTAATCCCTTCATGGGAGTGGGCATGGGTGGAACCAGGAATGGCAGTCCTGAATGTTAGAAAATTATGTACATTTGTTAGGAAATTATGTACATTTCTTTCTTCATGAGTATGCCTCCTTTTCTGCCAGCTTTCATACTCACTAAATACTAGTACAACAAATTCCAAGTTCCAGGCAACTATAGGAAAGGGATTATATTCATTTTTCTTGAATTAAACTACTTTACTAAATGAGGTTTTAAGATTTATATACAGAAATATGTGTGTATGTGTGTACACATATTGATTGATTATAGCTATATAATTGTATTACTTGGTCTATCTTGTTGGAAATTTCCTAACTAGATAACAATAAGTTAATTGGTGGCTTCTGATTAGTTAGCCTTAAGTTTCATTTACATATATATATGTGTGTGTATGAGTGTGTACACATACACACTCACATATATATGCCCATCCATACATGTGTGTGTCCCTGTGTATATACCTACACACAATGCTTCTCGAGGCATTACTTTGTTTAATAAGTGATAAACATTTAGTAAGCACAAAGCATTGTTCTTGGTCTTGTGGGGAAAAATGATTAAAAAGACACATTTCCTAACTTTCAGGTATTAACATAGAGAAATTAGGCATATTCACAAAAGAAAATAATATAAACTCATAATATTTTTAAAAACTAGATATAACAAAGAATTATTATTTATTTTACCAAAGGATTCTTCTCTTTACAGGTACAGCCAACTATAATTTATTTTAGAGCAGAATTTTAAATGAATTTTTCGGATCAAAGTCACATGCATTTTCAATAACACAGCTATTTGATAAAGAGATGACCACATGTGTGGAGGGTTTGTTACAATATTATTTATTGTAATAAGATTTGAATATATTACCAGTGAATTGATGGAACACCAGATAATGCTTTTGTTTCCGTATTCTGAGAGCTATGAAATATATAAGGAGAACATTGCAGTTCTCCTTTTGGAATTCAACTTACAAAATGATTGAATCATTTCCAGGCAATTTTGTATTTTATTTAGTGAAATAAGAAACTGCATTGAAAGCATTTTAAAATCACTTGGGGAAATATTCATAGTGACTGTTTCTCCAAGAAAAGTTTAGAGTATCCTGGTTAGGCTGGGGAGGTTGAAACCTTGGGAATCAGCACTGAAGATGAAGAATCATTTTGGATGCAGTTCTGGCTTATTTCTGCCAGTTTTGTGAAAGTGTATATAACTTTGGTCTCTATTTTGGAGCATGGGGTGGCTTGCAGGGCTTGGAAAATGCAAAAGGCCTGTGCCTCTGCTTGTATCCTTCAGAGCAAGCAGACCAGGAAAGAGTCAGAGCAGCTGAAGTTCCACTGTGGCTTGCTATATTACCCTTTGTTTTCTTATTTTTTTAACCTCTCCTTGGAAACTTTAAGAGTACAAACATCTGTTAAGTGAGCTTAACCTTTGCAAATATAAATGAAGCTTAACTTGGGCTATTTCTGGTAAATGCCTATATCAAAGAAAAAAATGAAACAATGCTAACTACTCAGAAACCACCAACTAACTTAGAGATATCTAACTAAGGAATTTCCAATCGGATAGACCAAGTAAGACAACTGTACAGCTGTAACCAATCAAATACTTTCTTTGCCTTGCTTCCATGTTTAACCTGTAATTTTTCCCCTTGTGTTCCCTCAATGGAGGCCTTGAGCTACTTCTATTTGGTAAATGCCTAATTCATAAATCACTGTTCACTCAAATAAACTCTAAAAATTTAACTGTGCCTCAGTTTACCTTTTAACCCATGAAAAGAAAAATAATAGTTGAAGAGACCACATGCTAAATCAAGTGAGGAAGAAATGTGAGCTATTTACCTTTGCATTGCCACCCACAGTACCTAATTTAATCTAGTAATTTCTCAATAAATGGAGGCAGCAAATAATTGAGAGAAAAGACAAACTGACTTCAGTTCACACCCCAGCTCTACCACTTCCTGCTGAGATGACAGTAGTAATGCTGGGCTCAAAAAGTTGAAAGAGTTAAGTGAGTCTCTCTGCCTCTCTCTTACACACACACACACACACACACACACAAGAGGAAGTATTAATATATAATAAGTACCAAATAAGGTAAGATAAAACATTAAAATTTTTCTTGACTGAGAACTTACAGCTTAGCATGCTTTTCTGTTTTGCAAGAGATGCATCGCTGAATAGTTGATTGATTGACCCCATAGATTCCGAGCCAAGTAAAAGTTCCTCCCACTGTGATAGTCCAAAAAGTGTGTCGCCTGAGAGGATCTACATCAAAGCTATGAGACAGAGAGAAATGAGTGAACAAAGATAGTCCTTTGATGCCCAAGATATTATTTTAGGTGATAAGGTCATGTAGCTAAGTCTTTGTAAAGTATGAAAAAGTTGCGTTGGACATACTCAAATATATGTAGTCGAGATCCATTTGTTGATTGCTCTAATACATTGTGGAATCCCCCAGCACGAGTTGATCCTTGAATGAGAACCGTTAAGAAGCCCACAATCATGACAACCATCTGAAATGCATCTGTCCACACCACTGCTTTTAATCCTCCCTGAAATGGAGAGAATGTTTAAGTCCTTGAAAACAAACCCTGTAACTCTTCTGGCTCTGCAAAACCTCTCTGCTAATGCATGCATGCATTCTTTTGTTTATTCAGCATCAGCCACTGAGCATCTTTTATGTGCTAAGTACCATGTTAAGCATGAGAATAAAATGGAAAGTCAAAGAGACATACCCCTTCCTTAACTTTAAAGTTTATAATCTATAGGAGAAGCAGATGTTAGACAACAAGATAGTGATTTTCTTAAAAATGTGGAAAGTGCAATTAAGAAAGACAGGTTACTATAGGAGCATAAAACAGGGAGCCCTGACCTGGTCTTGAGGAAATGATGTTCAAGCTAATTTCTGAAGAATGAGTAGGAATTTACCAACTACAGAGGACAAAGAGAAGAGGGAACCAGCATGTGTGAAGAAGCACAGCTCCCTTAGGAAATACAAGAAAGCTGGAAGATATTGGTCAAAAGTGTGAAACACCCAAAGAGGAATTTGCTCTTTGGGTGAATTTGCTAGAGGCCTGACCACACAGACTTTGATGAGGACACTTAAATGATTTCTCAAGAGCAATAAGGAAGCATTAACAAGAGTTATATGATGAGAGATTTTGTTTCACAGCAGTTTCATTGGTGATTGTGTGGAGAATCAACTGCAGGAAAAGAGAAGGAGTTGAGAGAACATCTCAGTTTATTTCAGTAGTCCATGCCCAATATGATTCACTGATAGAGGTAAGGTAGAGATGAAAAGAAGTGGATGGACTGTTTTGGAGGTAAAATCAACATAACTTATGATTCATTCATTGAATACAGGTGATAAAGAAGTAAGGGAATAAAGACTAACAAATAGGATCTGGCTTGCACAACTAGAAACACTTTTTGCAAAATTTGTGACAGGGAATATATTTTGGGAAACTGAGATGGTAGAATATCAAACAAAGAACTAGGAAGGAATAGTATATTCCAGACATTCATAGAGGAATGAATTTTAAGGGCTACAGAATGGTCAAATGGTGAGGTAAGCAGAACAGAGTTCCAGGAAGATGAATCTAACAGTAAAATTTAGGATACAATGATTAGGCAAGAGGTTAGAGCAGTGGTTATGAAACCCAACTCCCCTTTAGAGTCACTTGAGGAATGTAAAAGAAAAAATAAATAATTAAATAACATTTAAGCCCTATCCCCAAGGGTTGTGAATTAATTAAGGTCTGGATTGGGGCCTGGTCCTCAGTGTCTTTTGAAAGCTCCCCAGTTGACTCTAGTGTAGAATTACAGTTGGGAACATTTGGGCAAGAAGAAGGAAGGAAAAAGAGAGGCTGTTTTAGTATTACAGGTATAGAAGCCCTTAGGACGATGATCTATGTGGGATGAGCAAGTAGAGAAAGATGAAATGAAGTGATATATCAATAAGTGCTTGGGAAATGAATGAGCCCTGAAATGACGTGGTATTTTTAACATTGAAAAACAGAATTATCATCTCTGGTTACTCCTCCAGAGTGTCAAGAACTTTAGTGAAAAGATGACAGGCTTCATCTTCATCCTGAGATGAAAGAAGACAATGGGGTTGCCCCATCACTTCTTTTGTAATTAAAATTGAAATTCAATTTTAAAAATAGACATTAAAATACCTGCCAAAGGCACTGTATTTATATATTCTGTTCACACATGGTTTGAGGAATAATAAATTTCTTACCTGCACTAGCTTAATTTTCTTAAATCCATTAAGCCTTCAAAACCCAAATCTCAATGTAAGATTTTAGTGCTATGAAGACAAAATGTCAAAGGCCTCTGTTTTCAGAGGATACTTGGCATTGGTTGTGCAGAAATCTGCATAAACTTGGCATAAGGCAAGAGAACAAACCTCTTTATCAGATATTAATCAAAAGGCAGATTATAGCCACATGAAGACTTGTTTGACTCCTTCATACAGTGAGTCCTGAACTCCTTTCTCTGTCACACACACACACACACACACACTCACACACTTCTTTAATACTGAGGGTACCTTGTGTGTCACCTACATATTTAGTCAAACTGCCTTGTTTGGGGTCTAATGTTTGCCCTACTGAACTACGGAACCCTGGATGGCAACAAACACTTTCTCTTTTCTCTTTCACTGGTTATTTTAAATATTTTATACATCCACAGGCTTATCAGAGTAAAGAGACTGCAATATGAGCAAAGGTGAAGCCTCTAATTTGACGAGAGAGAAGAACAGAGGTGTGGTACAGAGATTATATGGGTAGATTGGATTCACAGAATGAAAGATTTTTAACACCAGGCTAAGGAGCTTATAATTTATCTTGTGAACAATAGGAAGTAAGAAGAGAATTAGATCAGTAAAGTTGCATGAAGAAATGAATATTTTAAGAATATTAATCTGACAGAGGTATGCAGGGTGTGGGAGCAAGAAGAGACTGGAAGCACAAAACCAGTTAGAAAGTAGTCAATTTAGTTTATTTTAGTTTATTGTGATTATAAGAATATCTGGATGTTTCTGATGTCATGCTTTTTGGTTTCTATTTGTCCTACTTTTGCTATGCTTGTTTTTCTCTTTTCTTCTTTTGCTTTGATGAATTGAGGGTTGCTTTTTCAAACTCCATTTTTCTTAACTTTGACTATTTTATTTAAATGGGTCCCCTTGAAATTTCGCCGTGCATTTTAAATGTAGAGTCAATATTTAAGCAATGCCGTAATCCCCAGAAATTCAAGGATGATAAAACATTTAAGTCTGAGTACTCTCTTCCTGATTTACATTCTATTTTTATACAGTTTGGGGGTAATTCTTTTTTCTTAATTTCAAAATGGCATATAATTATAATTATTATTGATATATTTTATATTTTAAATTGTACAATAATATAAAACAGTAATAAACAGTAATATACAAATGATAAAATAATGATTATCAGTTAGTACCAAAAATAGTTTAACTAGACTCATTAAATGTTCACTATTTTCTTATCAATTATTCTGTTTAAAACTGTCATATTTTAATGTTTTCCCTTTCTCCCACAGTATCTCCTCTAGATTTTTCTTTAGGGAAGTTCTGTAAGTGCTAAATTCTCTTTGGTTCTTGCCACTCAACTCCTGAAAGATAGTTTTGTCAAAAACACAATTATGACTGGGTCTGGAATACTTTTTCCTCAATGCTTTGAATGTATTATACCACTGTTTCTGGTTTCCATTGTTGTTGCTAAGTGTCCCTCTTTAAGTATCTCTTTCTCCTTCCTCTGGTTCTTTTTCAGGTCCTCCATTTATATTTGCTGTTCTACAGTTTCACTAATGTATCTAGATATAAACTTATTCTTTTTCTTTCTGCTTTAAGGTTACACTTTCTAAATCCATATATACTTATATTTTATCATATCTGAAAAATTACAATCCGTAATTTTTTGAAACACTACCTCACCTCCATTCTATTTATACTCTCCTCTGAGACTCCAACTGGACATGAATTAGACCTTCTTATTTTGTCCACCATATGTCTCCATTTCTATTTCACTTTTTTCATCTTCTTGTCTCTCTGTTATTCTTTGGGTAACCTCTTTGGATAGAGTTTCCATCATACTCATTGTCTCTTCAAATATATTTGCTCTTTATCATAATAATTATATTGTGTGGTCAGTCATTCCTGATGTTTATTCATCTTTGAAATTACATTCTTTATTTATTTAAGTTGTTTATGCATATCTATTCTCTTATTCAGTATCTTTTAATACCAAAATATTTTGTTCTTGAGAGGCTAAATCTTGTTTGTTGCTTTGCTGATCCTCACTTATAGTAAATTGCTATTTTGTATTTTTTATGATATTTTGTTAAAGTTATTGTTAGATCTTTATCTGTGTGTAAATATCTTATAGTCTTAAGTTGGATTATTCCTCCAGAGAGGATTTGCACTTTTTCCTTGCAAAATCTGAAGTGCATCACTGAAGTAAAACCATGCCAGCTCCCCCCAAGGATTCTAGCTTAATGTTATAGTCCCAAGCTCAGTTTCCCTACATTTTCACTGACCCAAATTTCAATACCTTAATAGTAGTAGTACTGTTATCACCACCTGCCTTCAAGTCAACCTCATGCATCCTGTCTACCCACAACACTCCTTCCAAATATCAGCCCTGATAATTAATATATTTTAAATTGTTTTATATTATTTTGTTACTTTGTTTTTGGGGGAGAACACTTACTTAGGGAGCTATGATACCTTTTTCAAGGCAAGCAATGCATTAAAAATTGTTATATCCAGCATCTAGCTGATCTTCTCTGGATAGGTACCTCAGAGCAACTAATCTATTACATGAGGTCAGAGGTAAGAGGAGCAAGATCCTATTTTTTAGCATATGTGGGAAGAGTTGTGTCTGGAATAGAATTATGGTAATGAGAATGTAATGTTTTAAAATGAAGACAAAACTAAGTGCAAAGAAATAATGGGATTTGCAAGTATGAAAAAGATCAGGCTACTTTAAAATTGTATATAATTGGAATAGATGTTACAAAGAGTAGGTGATATGCACATAACACCAAAATACATGAATCATCTGCTATATGAAAATATATTAATTTTTTATTTTTATCTATAGTGAAGGAAAGATAATTCAACTGTCTGGGAACCACTACCATATGCTTAACTGGTTAATTATAGGTTGTACATGGTACAATCACTCAGAAGAATAAAGATTATAGCTGCAGGGAATGGGCAAACAATAGGTGCTCAATGAATGTTTAACTAAACTATATATAATTGTATGAATTACATAAACATGCTGCCAATACAACTCAGGCTCCTTAATTAAAAACAGAGCATGTGTAAAGCCAAGTGGTAAACGTAATCCAGGCTTACCCAGAAATACAAGACAAAAACAAGCTGTGAAATCCTCAAGTTTATAAAATAGCAGCCATCACTGCTCACTGGTATGTACATTTTGTTATTTCTCAACCAGTAGACAGTGAAGTATAAAGTGTAAAGTGTAAGTGCCATCTGTGGTTTATGAGGGCCATGAATGAATAAACTATTTTTCTCAGAAGTAGCATAGGGTCACCTATTCTCTAAACAAGAAGACTTTTTCATTAGATCTTTTTCTTATTAGGCATGATTTTCTTGAATGAGTGCAGAGATTAAATTCTCCTAAAGGTTGGTAATGAAAAGAATGTTAAACAGCAGCACCTTCCTCAGGAAACTGTGACAGATAAGCCAACGTACTTCTGCTTAATTTTGGAATAACGAATTCTGCTATAATTAGATGCCTATTGCTGGAGATTTGCCCTTATCCCATATTAGGAGGTAGTGTTAAATACTTCTTCACAGCTAGATACATACCAGGGTACAGTAGAATGTGCAAACAATTCCTGTTGCAAACACAGAGCCCCAGAGATCAAACCCAGTCACTAGGAAAGAAGAAAAAAATATTAAAAGAAGTTTCCTTCAAAAAATTAAAAGAGCAAGTTTTATGAGGAAAAAGACAAAATATTTTTATCAGTGTCCTTTGTAGGCAAAAAGTAAAATCAAATTAGAGTTTTCCCTCATTGAATTTTCGCACCTTTGAGAAAGATTATTTTTATTATATTTTTATACTTCTAGCCCTTCCATACATTTCATGTAATGTTAAGTCAAATTGTTCCTCCTAAGATTTTGTAGCTTCCAATCTTTGATCCAAATGTTTTGTTTCTGAGTTTCTGTTTTTCTCAACAAAGTTGGTCTGAGTACTCTGAAATCGCCTACACATCATCCATGAGCAGGGATATAAAAGGAAATAATGGCTTTAGAGGTTCCACTAGGAAGATTCTTGGGCAGAAAGTCAGTAGACTTGAATTTTTATTCAAACAACCCACTTCTCTTCTCTGACCATCATGAGAAACATGAACAAAAATTGAGTTTTAATAGATCTTTGACTTTTTTTCTGGGAAAACAATCCTTTTATTGAATGTACCTAGAATATATAGGTATACACTTGCCATGGTGGTTTGCTACACCCATCAGCCTGTCATCTACATTAGGTATTTCTCCTAAGGCTATCCCTCCCCTAGCCCCCTACCCACTGACAGGCCTCCAATGTGTGCTGTTCCCCTCCCTGTGTCCATGTGTTCTCTTTGTTCAACTCCCACTTATGAGTGAGAACGTGGTGTTTGGTTTTCTGTCCTTGTGATAGTTTGCGGAGAATGATGGTTTCCAGCTTCATCCATGCCCCTACAAAGGACATGAACTCATCATTTTTATGGCTGCATAGTATCCATGGTGTATATGTGGCACATTTTCTTTATCCAATCTATCACTGATGGGCATTTGGGTTGGTTCCAAGTCTTTGCTATTGTGAATACAGCTGCAATAAACATATGTGTGCATGTGTCTTTATAATAGGATGATTATAATCCTTTAGGTGTATACCCAGTAATGGGATGCTGGGTCAAATGGTATTTCTGGTTCTAGATCCTTGGGGAATTGCCACACTGTCTTCCATAATGGTTGAACTAATTTACACTCTCACCAACAGTGTAAAAGTGTTCCTATTTCTCCACATCCTCTCCAGCATCTGTTCTTTCCTGACTTTTTAATGATCGCCATTCTAATGGGTGTGAGATGGTATCTCATTGTGGTTTTGATTTGCATTTCTCTAATTACCAGTGATCTTTGACTTTTAACAATCCATGCTTTTTTATTCCTGTTGCTTCTAAGAATACATATCCCAAAATCAGATTACAAGTCCAAAGCACAAAACTCAGAGGAATATCAAGATAAAAAGGACTTTCTTGGCAGCTCTTATCTAAACCTCACTGACTCTGAGGTGAATATTTCTCAGTACAAGCACATAGCCCAATTAAATGGAATATTGAGGACTTTCAATACAGCAGGTGTCATTGTGAAGTTTACTTTGACTTTTATTTCTTAACTTTTTGTTTTTAGGATTCTATTATTTTGAAAGAATAGACTATAAATTTTAGTGTAACTATTACAAGCAACTTTTACTCTTATACTGAGATTATCTACTTCATGAGATCACTGAAGTCCCTATATTATAGATGACCACACTTAGCAACATATACAATATCGAAACTGCCATAATTCCAATGATTTAAAAACAAAAACCAAATCCCAAACAAACAAAAGCAATCAAAATTGGTGTCTGGAAGTATATGAGTCAAAACCAAGTAACTAATTGTTTGCATTATTTTCAATGTTTAATCAATATTTAGAGCTTTATGTAATGACTTCTAATAGTAATTGAGAATCCCCTAACCAGAAGAATATCTCCCCAACAAAGTATTTTATTTATAATTCTCCAAGGTGAGAATTCAGGCATAAAAATGGTAAAATATGCCAAGGGAATGTTGATAACTCACCTTGATTGAGTGCCAGGGCAGGAGCATACACCACCACTCCTGTGTAGAGAATCTGGTAGAGAAACAAGAATCAGGTTGGCAGTGAGAAAGGGACATAGAAAGGAAAACTGCCTAGAAAGTTCTTTATTGACGTTAGAGTTGTATTCTCTTCAACCTGTTCATCAAACATTGCATTCCTGTCAACTCTAATTTTGAAGTTGCTCACCACTATCAGTAGTTTGTAGAGGGGATGTAATCATTAGATGGAGGAAGAGAGTTGGATTTTCAAAATTGCTACTAATTTTGAGATATTATGGTTATATTTTGTATATCTCTAAGGGTTACAAAAATAGACTTAAGTTTTGATTCATCTTCCTTCTACCCATTTTCCTGATGCACGCATAACAGTGAACTCTCTACTGACTTCATGAGAAGCTTTACTAAGCAACAGAAGCATATTTTAGCAGTTTGCTGAAATAAGGAATTTAGAGGTGAGATAGAAAGAATCTGTGAGGAAAAAGTACTGTGCTGGGAAGACTAACAACACGGGTGATCTCCATAATGAATATGGCTTCTAATTCCCAGAAGTGCAACCACTATCCTGCTGGAAATAGGTCCAGTTTCTCCAGTTTCTGTTTGGAATTTCACCATGTAGAGATTCATGTTAGGGTTTTAAAAGGCAAATATCTGTGGGCAGGTAAAGGAGCATTGTTTTCCTCCTATTTTCTTGCCTAAATTCTTCAGTCAGTGAGTGGGAGTTTTGATTAAGAAGAGGGAAGAAGCTTATCCTCTAGGAGAAAGTACTTGGTGAGTAGTAGGAAGTATATCAATGTTGTGCCATGGGCAAATATGGAGCAGCATGAAGACATCCCAAAGCTGGGAGGGTGGGAAAGGAGTTCATAAGAGAGAAGAGAGGGAAGTAGGAGTATTAGCTGGGAATATTGTCTTAACATGACTTTCAGCAAAATAGGTATTTGCTTCAATTCAGTTAATGGTTAAAAACACACAAGCCAAAAACAAAACAAAACAAAAAAACAGCAAAACCTAGTTACTGGACCATTTCATATCTAATCTACAGCAACTTGTACAGGTTAAACAGCAGTGAAATACATGTTAAAATGTGGGTGGCTTATACACACATACAAACAGCTTTATTTCCCTTTGTGGCTTGCAATATGCATTTGTTTGTTATTTTTAGTACAGATTAAAAGTGCTATCTTTGGAAGAAAGTAGTATCTTCTTAGTATTAAGTGTCCTTTAGCTGAGTCTATTGCCCCCAAAATAAACAAATCTATATCTAGTAACCTCATAGTTTCCACATCTGCAGCAGCCATGACCCCTTACCGTCTGTACAATGTAGATGACTGTGGCAGCATAGCGAACTGGTTTGTTGAATCGTAGTTGTAAGTACTAAAGGAAACAGAAAGACATGCAGAGTCAGTGAGGTTTAGATAAGAACTGCTAAGAAAGTCCTTTTTATCTTGGTATATCCTCTGTTGTGCTCTGGACTTGTAATCTGATTTTATGATATGTATCCTTAGAAGCAACAGGAATAAAATAGAAGGGATTGTTAAAAGTCAAAGATCTATTAAAACTCAATTTTTGCTCATGTTTCTCATGATGATCAGAGAGGAGAAGTGGGTTGTTTGAATAAAAATTCAACTCTATTGACTTTCTGCCCAAAAGTCTTCCTAGTGGACTCACTGAAGCCATCGTTTCCTTTTATATTCCTGCTGCCCCAAATTTAGTTGAATCCTTTATTTTCTCTTTTCTGGATTGCTGTTGTGGCACCCCAATTGATCTCCCTAATACCAACCTTTGCCCACTCATCCTATCAACCACATATCTCCCATATCAATTCTTTTAAAGCAGAGCTCTGATCATGTTGCTCTTTTTCTCAAATTCTTCAATGATTCTCTATCACTGACAAAACAAAGTGCATATCCCAGGCTTGATATTCCAAGCCTTCCATTGTCGGACCCACACCCCCCCTTTCTTAAATCATATCACTAACCTTCAGATAATTTATTCTCCACATGCAATTATTGTTTATCGTTCAGCTAACATGTTTTGTGCTTTTTCAGACCTTTCCTTCGTTTAGGCAGAACTCTCAATATAAGAGCCACTTCCCCCAAATTTCACAAAGTCTTAGTCATCTGTCAATGGATGGAAGGAAAAGTAAATACATTCTTTCAGATATAGAATTATGCAGTTGAAATAGTCTTTCTTCTTTCACAGATGAGAAATTCAAGGCTTAGATCATAGATGAAAGCATTAGCCCAATTGCTATTCCTGGCCCTGCTCATACTTCATCCTCTGAGCTCATATGGCACTAATATTAAGACTTTTTCATGGTTATCAGTTGCTATCTTGTATTTTGGTGTTGAATTTGATTATCTCACTGTATTAGTTTGTTATTAATACTGTACAAATTAATTACCACCAATTTGTTGTTTTGAAACAACAGAAATTTATTACCTCTCAGTACTGAAAACCAAAAGTTAAAAATCAATTTCACTGGGTCAAAATCAAAGTGTGAGCAGGAGGCTCCTACACGATGCTCTAAGGAAAAATCAGCTTCCTGTCTTCCTGCTGTTAGGCTGCTGGCAGTCCTTAGCTTCCAGTTCCATCACTCCAATTTCTGCCTTTATAGTTACATTACCTTTTCTTTTGCCTGTCAAATTTCCCACTACCTCCCTCATATAAGGATATATGTGATTGTATTTATATAGAGCCTCTCTGGATAATCCAAGACAATTTTCTCACCTCAAAATCCTTCAATCACATTTGCAGTAATCTCTTTTAAAACAAACAAAAAAAACAGGTAAAGTAATATTCACAGCTTTCAGGGATTACACCTGGATATATATTGGGGAAGGTATGCTGTTTTCAGCCTACCATATTTACTATCCCTGATATATACAAGTACTGTTCTATTTTATTCATTTTTATCTTTGTCATTTACATATTCATTCATTCAACAAACATTTGTTACCTGCTTTACATATTGCATTCTGACACAAAATGATAAGCAAATATGATATAGTCCATACCATAGAGGATCTTACAGATTAGATGAAGTGACCATTAACAAATATTTATACCAATAAAAGTAAAGTTGCAATTGTGATATGTACTAAAAGAGCTAAAAGTAGCTGTGAACTTACTAAATAGTAGGATCTGATTTACTGTTTTGGAGGTAAGGAAAAGTTTTTCTCAGTAAGTATTCTAGAAGACATTAATATGTGTCTTTCAGTGTATAATCAACATGTATTGAATAAACACAATAAATTTTTAAAGTATCAATTGGCTTGAGGATTAAATTTCTTGCTAGTAGTTTCTACTTGATAGTAATTCTTTCTTTTCTGAATTAAAAAAAAATCATTTTGATTAAATCAAGGATTGACAACCGATTTATCCTTTCCCTAGAAACAATAGATAAATGTTTCATGGCTTACAGTGGGCCCTTCTTTGAAACTAAGGACATCTCTTGGCAGAACTGTGACTCCATTTTATACTAACTCAGATTCTCAATTTATCCTGCCAGATTCTCCCAAACCTGAGGTAGAAAACCACCTTAATTTCAGGCCCTCTCTTCAGATGATACATTCTCTGAGCCAGAATGTATAGTCCAGTGAATATGTGAATGAGGGCACCAGACATAAGGAAAATATTATTGAGGAAGGGAAGTCAGTGAGGAGTCAGCAGTCTCTCAAATATCGTAAGGTAGAAAACACTGTGAAATGTCTGTGGTGAAGACAACTTGGGTTCTAATCTTATGCCCTTGGGAAGACTATTTTCTGCCACTAAGCCATGATTTTCTCTTCTGAAAGTGGATGTTGTGTGGATCAAATGGTGGGAGGTATGATAATGCCAAGTACAGAGCTAGGGCTATAGTAGGATTTAATGACTGCTGTGGTCACTGAGGGTGCAACAACCATAGTTTATTGGCATTCCCTGTTCCAGTACATGTTGATGGCATCTAAATGTGCCTGAGATTGTCTGCTTGAGAGTGTTCTGAGCCTTTGCACAGGGCCCTAGGGCAGATCAGAAAGGCTTGCAGGTGTTATCATCAGCACTCAGCCAATGACTAAATGGGGTTGGAAGCAAAATACCCTGGCTTTTTGCCTTTCAGTGAGGACAACCCTGAGACGCACTTTATATTGTCTCTTAGAGATCCCCAGTTGGATTGAACCCCAGTTGTTCACAGTGGTAACCTGCTCAAAATTACGTTTTTTATTGGTATCTTTTTCTTTTGTCTCACGTTGCCACTTGTCTATCACTGCTTACTAGAATCACTTCCCCCAGATCAACTTGCATTCAAATCCTTGTTTCAGGATCTGCTTCTAGTAGAATGCAACTTAAGACAGAGACATTTCTAGTAAATATAATGCAAGTACAAATTTTGAAAATACTTCTGTAATGAGGTGTGTTCTCTTTCTGAGAGGAACTCTTTTCTATCACATAAAGAACTCAGGATAGCCTACAGGAGGATAACACTAAAGGTAACAAAGACAAGCTGTCTCATTTGCATTCCCCTAGGCCAGCGAGCTGCTAGCCAACTTGCTACCTATGGAAGTCACATAGATGGTCCCAAGTGAGACCAGCACAATTTTATGGGGCCCATCTGAGCCAGGCAAAATTGCTAATCTGCAGAATTGTGAGAAAATAAAATTGTTATTTTGAGACATTTATTTTGGGGTAGTATGCTGCATAGCAATAGATAACCATGAATACAAAGATTGGCACTAGAAGTGGGGAGGTGTAACAAAAACCAAAAATATGTAGCATTAGCTTTGGTACTGGGTGGCACAAGGAAGTCTGGAAAACCTAAGGGGCAACGAATCCTGAAAAAACAGTAAAGCCGTGAGGATATTGCTATAGGGTTCTGGAAAAAAATCAATGGTTTTCACATTTCAGTTAAGTTTCACTCAACCCAGTAAAATTACAAAGACAGTACTGGGGAAAAGCTATATGAACAAAGACCTGATCAGAAATCAGGCTCCTTGAATTCCAGTTTGAGATTTGCTGGCATCTCACTCTGTGATCTGTGCTTCAGGATTCTCATCTGTGAAAGAAGAAAGACTATTGCAACTGCATAATTCTATATCTGAAAGAATTTATCCACTTTTCCTTTCAATGCATTCACTCATTCATTCAGTGGTCACCTTTGGTGTATATATAAGCTATTCCTATTGTCAAAAGTAAAAATGCAGCAGAGAAGTTGCATGCTTCATGCCTGCTTGTAAAAATACCTGAGGTGACATTTACCAACATTATGATGGATTATTTTCAGAACCCCAAACTTGATCCAGCCATACTCTTTTCCATCTCAGGAAGTACCAACTCTACTTTTCAGGTTGATTCGAGCCCAAATAACAGAGCCAGCCTTTACTCCTCTCTCTCCCTCCCCACATCCAATTCATAAAAGAAATCTGGGTGCTTGCCCCCCACTTTCAAAACATATTTACTTGCATTCATCCTCTCCTACCACCCTATTACTATCATCTCTTGCTCAGATTATGTATGTACACTCCCAATTACCTCCCCGCTTCAGCAGTAAAAGCCCTAAAATTATTCTTAATATCTAGCTAGAGTAATCCTCTTAACATACAAAGCCCATCATGTCACTTCCCTTCCCAAACACTGTAATGACACATCATTTCTAGAGTAAAAGCTAATCCCTATGATGACCTAAAAGGCCCCATAATGTTGGTTCAGATCCTAAATATCTCTTTTACAACAAATATTATATAGCACCATTTACTCTGCTGAAATAGTATTCAATAATATCTTATAAACATTGAATTTCTCAAAATACAAATATAATTACTAACAATACCACCACTGTTATTTAAAGGAGAACTAAAAGGAAAACATTTACCTAAAAAAAATATGTAATGTATGAATGCTCAGAAGCCACTGTACAAGAAAACACAGTGAAATAGTAGCCCAGGCATTATCATAAAGAAAATTTGAAATTGAAGAGAAGTAACTAGTTCAGAAGCCAAGAAGTCCAAGAAATATGAGAGAACAGGTAGACATTGGCCTATAAGCCAATATTAAATTAGGTAAATAATAACAAACTGGATTTATGAGTGTATGATAAGAGAAGGAAGGAAATAACTTTAAAGTGAAGATAATATTATGAGACTAATAATAAGCTGTACAATTGAGATAATGAAAATATATGATATTGCAAACTAGCTAAGCCTAAATTATCACTTGAGGGTGAGAAGAATTCCCTATACATTGACTTGTGACAGGACAGTGATAAAGTAGCACAGATGGCATATCTTAGTCTTGAAATCCCACTGCATATCAAGGCATTTAAATCAGTTAGCTATTGCTATATAACACCCACCCCCAAACTCATTGGCTCAAAAACCAAAAATTTATTATTTCTCATAACTCTGAGGACAGGCTGGGTGATCTCTCTGGTTTCATCAGGACTCTCATGTAGCTTCAGTAACTTCGAAGATCAATGGAGAGAGGTCTGAGATGGCCTCACTCACAGGTCTGGTAACTTGTATTGGCTGTTGGCTGGGTGTCTCTGTTCTCTATGTGTCCACTGCTGCTCCTGAAGCTAGATCAGCTATGCCAGCTTCCTTACATAGCAGTATCAGGGCAGCATTCCAAGAGGACAAAGGCAGAAACTACAAGGCTCATAAGGCCTAGGCTCCAAGCTCACAGAACATCACTTTGGCTACATTCTGGTGGTCAAAGCAAGTCACAAAACTGGCCAAAGTTCACAGGGTGGATAAAGAGACTCCACTTCTTTCAGTCTTTAGTATTTAAAAAGAGCCTAGAAAGCATACCTTTCAATAACTACTAGAGAATGGAGGCTGAAGAAAGAAACAGAAACTCAAGATACTATAGACAGACTAAGTGGTATAAATTTGAAGATAGCAACAACAATGATGCAACACTCTTATGTAGTATTTACTATTTGCCAGGCTCTGTTAAACGTATTTGTATACAATACATCATTTACTCCTCACAGACATCCTTTGAAATAGATGTTTTTATTACCACTATTTTACACATGTGAAAACCAGGTATATAAAAGTTAAGTAATTTACGCCAAGGTCATGCAGCTAGCAAGTGGCAGAGCTGACACTGAAAGCCAAGTCAACAGAGTTTAGAGTCCATACTCTTTTTTATTTTATTTTTTTAAAGACAGTCTCCCTCAATGTTGCCCAGGTTGGAGTGCAGTGGATCTCGGCAGTTCACTGCAACCTCCGAGATTCAAGTGATTCTTGTGCCTCAGCCTCTCGAGCAGCTGGGATTACATGTGCGCCACCATGCCTGGCTAATTTTGTTTGTGTGTGTGTGTGTTTTTAGTAGAGATGGGGTTTCTACATGTTGGCCAGGCTGGTCTCGAACTCCTGACCTCAGGTGATCCACCCAACTTGGCCTCCCAAAGTGCTGGGATTACAGACGTGAGCCACCATGCCTGGCCTAGAGTCCATACTTGTAACTTGCATGCCATAATGCCAATTTTTATAAAGCAAGAGGTAATCCCAAAATAACCTTATGTCTACTTTACACACTCTGGTTACTAAAAAGTTAAAAATATATAGAGGCAACAATAGTAAATATTTTAAAAACAATTTAGTAAATTAAATTCAATGAAGTCCTTATATTTTCAATACTTGTACTAATTTATTAATTTAAAAAGAGAATCAAATCTCCTCACTTATATAATTGCAATTGGTTTAGTTGTTTTTGCAGTAACTGAGCCATTTTACTAAAGCCAGTTACAGCTAAGCATGTATTGAGCAGCATATATGGAATAGACAGATTGTTCGAAGTAAGTAAATTGTTCGATAATTTTAAGACAATGTTTTTATTTCATTTAATTTCTGGAAAATGTGCTAATTTATAGTGTGTGTATAACTTTTTATTGTAAAGTTACTGTGCACTAAGGTAGTACTAATATGTGCAGTAGTTTTTGAGCATTACAGCATTAAAATATCATGCAGTGCAGAGTGAAATTACTCATTGTATATGTGTCTTTACACACTGAAAGACATCTGATGTCTCTACCCTCAACTCCCTAAACATCGGTAGTGACCCCAGTCATTGTGACAACCAAATATCCTACAAATATCCCAAGTGCTCCCTCTGTGTGGCACTAGCCCCACTGAGACCCCTGCTGTATGTAACTGGGCACTCCCATCTCTTTGATCTTATCTTTTACCATTGTCCCCTTTGCTCTCTCCTCTCCAAGCACACTGATTTCTTTGCTGTCCTTCAACATGCCAGTGCTACTCCTTTTCTAGGTCCTTTGCATCTGTGACTCCTTCAGCCTGAGATGTACTGAGATGTACTTCCCTTGTCAGGTGCAATTATTTGCTTTCTTCCAGTCTCCATTTAGATGTCCTATTTTATTTGAAGTTTCATATGATCACCCTCTATGAATGTGGACATTCTCTACTCATACCAGCATTCCTCCTCTCTATCTCATCCTATTTACTTTACTTTTACTCCATTTGTTTTTGTAGGACAGGACAGCATAGTTATTTAGCATATGATATCTAAAGTTAGACTGCCTGGTTTGAAAAACTGTTACTTGCTAGCTTTATGTCACTTAGCAAGTTACTTAATTCTATATGCTTCAGTTTTCTAGTCTGTTAAAAGGAGGTGACAGTACATGTCTAAAAAAGATTGTTTTAAGGCCAAAAGACTTAACACACATAAGGAACTTAGAGAAGTACTTAACACATAGTTAAATACCATATACATTTGTATTATGATTTTCTTACACAGTATATGTTTATTGACTGCCCTTCTCTGCTATGAAGTAAGCTCCATGACAGCAGCAACTTGGTGCAATGCTTTATGCCTAGGGCTACGAGAATGCCTAGAACAAGCTGGGTGTGGTGGCAAACTCCTGTAGTCCCAGCTACTTGGGAGGTTGATTCAGGAGAATCACTTGAGCCCAGGAGTTTGAGAATGGCCTGGGCAACATAGCAAAAGCCCCATCTCATAAATAAATAAATAAAAATAAATAAATAAATGGAAAAAAGAAGAGTGCCTTTTTAAGTATCTTAAGAGTAGATGCTTAATGAGTATTTACTGAGTGAATAGTCATAAAAATTACATTACATAAAACCATGGAATCAATAACACTTTTTAAGACTTCCTAAAAAGTGTTCATTTGCCTGAGTGGCTTTTGAAGGCTAGAATAATGTTTTATACTCATTTAGCTTACATATTTTTTAAAAAAATAGGTTTCTTTTCAGTCTTCTGCAGTGACTTAGTAGGAATGATATTGGATAATGAAAATAAACACCTTATTAATAGAAACTTATGTTTGATCACACTTCTATATGGAGCATGCAAATTCAATTTTGAACATGATGTCTTCATTGAGAATCATTGTAAAGCCAAAACACCACTGCCTCATTTCCATCTCATTAAATAATTCCTATATTTGTATTATTTAGCAGTTCCTTCCTGTTAAAATGTTTTGTACTTTTCAAAAATGTTTCCATTTCCTCATTAAAAATTAGTCTCATTATAATTTCTATTAAAATGCCCTCTACTCTGTGACGGAAAGGCCACTAAGTAGAGATACAGAAAAAATTAGGTTCTCAGGTCACTTTACTATTCAAAAATCTTAACTAAGTCATTTATCTATATCTCAGTTTTCTTAGCTGGAAAATTGCCATACTCATGAGAGATGTTCTGTTTGCTTTTCAGAATGATGACGTTCATAATAATAAAAAATAACATCAGCCCTCTTTATTGCAAACCTCCTACAAATGAGGCCATACATTAAGTGCTCACACAGAGGTTCTCATTTGATCATTAAAATAGCCCTGTGGGATTCTCATCATTATTTTCCTTCTACAGATGGGAAAATAGGTATGTCTCTCTCCAAAGCTTAGGCTTTTTACAAAAACATTTTAGTGTCTTTCTCATAATGTGTAATTGTCCTGAAAATCAGTGAGTTTTCTTCAACTACCAGGTGCTATCATCAAGAAGATGCGAGAAAAAAATAGAGAAGAATGGAGAAATTATCTTACCTCATAAGTGCTGGTGATACCAGATCTGTAGAACACAGGGAGAAAGAGCTCTGATGTTAAGATAATGACAAGTAGGTAAGCAATGAAGAAAACTAGGAAGGATGCCCCAAAGCGGTAGACTTCAGAAGGGGTCCCCAGGACCGTGACAGCTGACATGAAGCTGGCTGTCAGAGACAAGGCGACAGGGCCAAAGCTCATTTGCCTTCCCCCAATCAGGAACTCTCTGGAAGTTGCCTTTTTTCTCTCCTTAATGGCAAAGAACACCCCAATTCCAGAGGAAACGAAAAAGAGGGCTGCAAATACAACATAATCCCAAATTGCAAAGTTCTTCACCTCCATATTGGAAAGTATGACACGAAAGAGTTTCTTTCAACGAGGTCTCAAGAAGAAGATGTTTCCAAAAGCAAAGTTCAGTACAGTGGATGCTTTGCTGAGAGGAGAGACTGTGATTCCCTGAAGAAAATGATTACCACAGGCACTTGTGTGAATCTTCAGACACCAACGTGTACTTAGGGAAGATCTCAAAAATTGACTTCAAGGAAGAATCTGGTGGTGGTATTGGCACCAAGAGATGAGAATTTGAAATCTGACCCTAGCTAAGAGCTGTCTGCTCCTCTCCTAAAGCATATGCCACAGAGAAGGAATTCAGATGTGTTCTGAAATTAATAACCACTGGGGGTGGAATGGACTGGCCAGATAACATGCTGTTTTATCTCTTAGATTTTTTTTAACTTAAGGTTAAACATTACTGGGAAACATAGAATTGATAACAATTTACCACCTCAGCATTTTTAATTCGTGAGATGGAATCTGTAAAATGCAAACACAATCCTCAGCAGTGTCTTCCTCTTGAAGAAGGGAGAGTGAAGGCTGTGTGCCTGCAATGGTCTGAGGCAGTGGATGTGGAGAGAAAGGAGCAAAGGACTAGGAATTCAGAGACCTTTGCTCGAGTCCTGGCTCAACCACGAGAAAGCCGTGAAACATTTCATAAATCATTTAACATTTCTGAACTTCACCTGGAACACAGGGATAATAAGACCTTACAAGATCTTTAAAGACTGAAGTCTTAAACTTCCTGAATCTTTTTGTCTTGATCTGTAAAATGAAAGGTAATAATATGTACCCCATTGGCTATTATCTGTGCTTACAGCAGAGCACTCTTGAACATCATAGTTTTTCTTTCTTTACTCTAGGACCTAGAAAAATGGATTCGCCATTAATTAATAAATTATTTATAGCCTTAAACTTTATCTTGTCTTTCTCTTATTTTCACCAGGTTACTATAACTGTACCCACAGGCTAAATTAGAATTAGGACCAGGACAAATGAGAGAAGGAAGGTAACAATCCAGTTATAAATTCCCGTTTCTGCTCTTTAGACTCTGCCAATTGTTCCAAAGTACCTCCAGTGCAATTTTGTTCTAATTTTGTTCATGCTTCTCCTCCTTCTTCAGTGGCCTTCTCCATCCCCACAAATCTATAAAGCCTGTCTATTCTACAAGATCTAGTATGAGTTTTCTCTACTCTGTGAAGCTTTTCTGCCTTTCCACGTCAACTCCTGTAGAACGTAGCCTCCCTAGTACTCACTTTGTACTCAGCCATCATCTTGCCTATTTTAGGGAATCTCTATGTAACCGGCTATAGGAGTCTGTCAGCTGTTCAAATGACCATTTCCTTGAAGACGGAAGCAAAGGTCTAGTCCATATACCCAATACATTATAGCCATTGTAGAAAATAAAAACATAATTTTTAGAAAGGAGAAAACTAAAATGATCCGTAATGCCCAAAGACAGAAACATTTCCAGCCAAACAATAAAACAAAAAACACTCTAATTTTGCTTTTCACATCTGGATAACTGAACAAATCTTTGCTTCATGAATTTGAATTAGACCCCAGAAGGGTCTAATTAGATAGCTAAAATATGCTTTTAGTTACCAATAAAAATATGAAGACTCTCCCAAGAGCTGTCTGTGTCCTCTGTTTAAATTCCTCTGCTAGATTTGGAGAGTTGATATGATAAATGTTACTTCAAATCTTGGTCTTTAATATATTTACCTTAACCTGGGCTTTTAATTATTTGTATCATGAAGTATTCCAATTATATATGAGGTTTTTCTTGTAGTGATCTCAGCAGAAAATCAGAACTTTATTTAGCTTTCAGAGACTTGACTGCTTTAGAGTTTCATATTTACACTACCTAATTGTTAATATTCAATCTATAAAACATGTAACCCCCTTGTATAAGTCAGGTTAATAATGGTTCAAAACATTATCATCAATAACTTTCTAAAGGTACATACTAGAAACCTATAACAAAAGAGTTAATGAGTACTGATGGTTTTAATTAAACTTTGTATAGTAACAGTATTATCTACGTGACTCCAATTAGCCTTCAATTTTGAAGCGGTAGGGAGAAGAGTGGTTAATACCTGGGACGTGAAGAAACCTTTATGCCTCTTAGGAAAGTATTCCTTGCTTTCAACATTTTGTTGATTATAAGGCACAGCATCAATTCAGTAATTTAATTTTCAGTTATTTTCTACATATTTACCCTTTTCTCCCTTTGGTAGCATTCATTGTCCTCAAACTCTCTTCTTAATTCCATAAAGACTCACTCCATGCAAAGTTCATGCAGATTGTAAAGCACAGCAGCAATTCATAAGTTTTCAGGTGGAAAAAAAAAAAAAAAAACCCAGTACATTCAATGACCTCATTAACTAGAAGGCACATTTCTATATCAGAAATGCTAATATAGCGAGAAGGAGGGAAAATATATTTCTTTGACCGGAAGAAATCCCTGTAGCGCCTCTACCCTCTCTCATGTGCACCAAATACTGCCATTTGTATTTGACTCATTTAGTGTAAGGCTTGAGACCCTGTCAGAATATAAACACCATCACCTGTTACTTATACAGGGCCTTAACAAGGTCCTGCTATTCAATTACTCACATGCTTAACAAGTTAAATTTGTAATTGCTAACATTAGTAGTCTCCGCAATGTAAAATAGTTCAGCAATTTGCATGCAGCAAGTTGTAATGGGAAAGAAAGAGTTTGATGATATTAAATGCTACCAAAGGAGAAAAAGGTAAAGAACTGGAAAAAATGGGCATTCAAAACAAAACAAAAAACAACATTGTTGCAATGTTGCTAAGAGTGAACTCTGCACACCATGGTTATTTTGGCCTGGGATCAAAGAGAAGAAAATGCACATGAACAAGCCTTGGCCATTTGAGACTAGACTTTCACTCAATTGCTGTCTTCCTTCATCTGTTCTCAAAGCCAATGGGAGTAGGAGTGGTGTACAAGAATAAAATGGCTATTATTTTGCTCTGTTTTTATTTTTTATTTTATTTTCTTTCATTTTTTTGAGACGGAGTCTCACTCTGTTGCCCAGGCTAGAGTGCAGTGGCACGATCTCAGTTCACTGCCAGCTCCACCTCCCTGATTCATGGCATTCTCCTGTCTCAGCCTCCCGAGTAGCTGGGACTACAGGCGCCCGCCACCACTCCCGGCTAATTTTTTGTATTTTTAGTAGAGACAGGGTTTCACCACGTTAGCCAGGATGGTCTCGATCTCCTGACCTCGTGATCTGCCCGCCTTGGCCTCCCAAAGTGCTGGGATTACAGGCGTGAGCCACCGTGCCCAGCCCTGTTTTTATTTTAAACTAGGAAGTGGCAACATTAAAACTATGTTTCAGAAAAATTATTATAATAATTTTTACATATTTCAGTCCAATGAATATCAAGGATGGCTCAAAGAATTCCTCACAATGTGAATAAGCTGCTTAATTGAGATAATGAAAGTAGTCCTCCCCATAGAGCTTTCTCTCAATGAGCATGCCTGTCAAACAAATTCCTGGGAGGCAAATTGGTGATGCCAAACTATACTTTAACAGAAATTATGGGTTAAAAAAACAAACTGCAAAGCAACTGTGGCCATTGCCGCCCTCCAGGAGGAATTGAGTAATTCCTATCCTGAAGAGGATAATTCAATATAATGCTTACTTCTGCTTACAGATATTGATAGGGAAAAAACCATGTCCAATAATTTTATCATAAAAGAGAAAAGACTGCAAATCCAGAAGTTCTACTCTTCCTGTAAGCTATAAAAGATATGGCCTACAACAGAGGCTTCTTGATTGGCTGATATCTTTATGAATACAGAAAGAGTTGATCTGATGAGCAGGTGGGGAAGATAAAAGAACTCTGCTTGCGAATAAACAGACCTTTAATTTTTTTTTCTTTTTGGTCCATGGGAATGATATTGGAGACTGTCGTAGGAGTGAAGACAAAGAAGTGGCACAAAAATGTGGCTGGTGGCATGGACATTTCTCAAAAAATATCCCAGTGTAAGGAAGAGCTGATGAGATTTTAATAATGGGAATAACTCATATTAAATATTTTTTTGTTGTGCTGTGCTGGGGGATAAATTCCTTCTTTACTCCCAACGTTTAGGGAAAACTTGCTACGTCATTGACGTTGTATTGTTATTTTATCATTAAATTAAAGGGAAAGAAGTTTGTGTTCCACTTTAGGCTCAAAATGGTGGTAGAGATGGATAACTGTTGGAGGAGGTAAAACTCATGAAGGACATAGAGAATACAGCAGAAACAGAAATTGGAGAAAGATCTCCTGGGATCTTTATGGTCTTGAGGTTGAAGAGGAAAAGACCACTTGGTATTCGATTCTATCAAAGTCAGAAGGTTGAGCTTTCTTTTCTTCATTTTTCTTTTTTCTCTTCCTCTTTTCTCTCTCCTTCCTTCCTTCCTTCCTTCCTTCCTTCCTTCCTTCCTCTCCCTCTCTCTCTCTCAAAGGGAAAGGTAATCTGAGAATGCTGGAAGGTTGAAGAATTTGAGTTGAGGATTTGCCACTCCAGTTTCATTCAAATACCCTTATTAGAAAAATGTTTGCCTTCCAAGGCTATTTGTGTTAAGTGGAAAGCATTCTTTAGCCACAACAAAAGACCAAGTCTCTTTTTACGGACTCTTACTAAGGTATCTTCTGATTTTGGACATATCACTTAATTTCTCTGATTCTTAGTGGCCGCATTTGTAAAAATGAGAATATATCAGATTAATAGCAAGATAATTAAATCAACATAAGTAATTAAATTACCTTTTCAAGTTTGCTCAAATGTCACGTTCCTTGACCAACCTATTTAAATTGCAAACTCTAACACTCAAAATCTCCCTTCATAGCTGTAAATTTTCTCCAAGAAATGTGTCCTTTACTAATATACTATATATTTTAAATGTTAGCATCCCTTTACTGGAATGTAAGCCCCTAAAGGACTTTGTCTATTTTACTCTCCAATGTACTCTTAGTATCTAGAAGTTCCTATCCCATAGTAGACACTCAATAAATTAAAATAAATTACATGAATTCTAGGAGTCTCTTCCATGTTTACAATTTATGTTTAATTCCTATCTTACTGAAAAAAAAACTAAGTTTTTCAAGCTTTTATTTAGATTGAAATATTTATCTATTCACAAACATGTTTCCATGCAAATAAAAACTGAATTTATATTCCACCCTATCCTATTCCTGTAATTCATGGTAACTAAATGTGACTGTGGCTAAACATTTATTCACATATTCTACAGACACTTAACAAATGTGAAAAGAGATGTTGACTCAAACTTTTAGGAGGCAAATTTCAGAGTCCACTTAGAAAGGTCAGCAGAGAACATTATTTAATATTAAAATAGACTAATGCCAGCACCATTCCACAGTAAACAAGTAGAACATTTAAGCAGAATATTCAGTTGGGAGGGCAACTGAGCATGAGGTTCAAGGTCCTTAGCTAATTGTCTCATGGATCCCAATCATCCACTCCATTGTAGAATGGCAAAGGGGAAAACCAGCATGATCTACTATGGGCTCAATTTTGCTAAATAAGCATGAAGGGAAAGATGCCTTATTTGGTTCAGGCTTGTAGGGACTTAAACAGGACATTTGAATAGGCCTCAAAAAAAGGAAGAAATTCTCAAATACTTTATAAACAAATGGAACTTCAAGTAAATTCAAACAAGATTTAATATTGAGTGATTTTTATTACTCAAATTCTTTGGAAATACACTTCACACAAGCTCAGAGGCAATTCTATCAGTTACCAGTGGAACTCTTCAGTCTTCCATTTCTTGGCAATTCCAGTGTTCTTTAGGCCCATCACTAGGCTTCACTCTGAATAAATGACTTTTATGTATTTTCTAAACTGAAAACCAGTGGATATTTGCCATCACTGGGAATACACAAATAAATGTAGCCCATTTATATGGTGCACATTATCACCCAATTGAGTCACTGATAAAAACTATATGCTATAGTTACTACTGCTCAACACATTTTTGCAAGACTTTCTTTTGATACTACGATGATACGAGTAATTATGTTCTCAAGTGTTTAGTGGCAAATCAAAGACATTGCTATCCTCCTTTATAAGTGATCAAGGTTATAATAATTATGGTCCAGCCTCAGGTCATTCATCTTCTTCAAGTGCTCAGACTTTTAGTGATGTTTGTGTGTGTTCATATATCTGAAATTTCTGAAAAGGCTTGATTTCTTCACTAAGTTGCCAGGCCCTGGAAGGTTTTGTTTTGGGGTCATGATGCATGGAAAATTACTCATAAATAGAGTTCCCATTAGAATTCAGCTTTTCAGGTACCTATTTAGAAATTACTTCAATTAATGAGAAATGCTTTTCCTCACATTAAAATCAGATAAGTCTGAATTCAAGTTTCAGCTCAGCCATTTACCAACTTTGGGGAAAGTTGCTTTAACTCTTTGAGTTGAAGTTTCTTCATCGTGGAACTCAGGATTGTATCTAACCCATAGACAAAGCGTGGTAGGGGGAAAGGTACCAGAGTAATTTAGCACAACTTTCCAGCCTACCTTTCTGACTATAGGCATACTTATACAAATCCTATGTAAAGTTTTTAGCTCCCTTTCTGGGTGGCTTGGATTTTCTTTTTATTTTATGTATAGCTCTTTTTTAAATTGAAGGTTGTTCTTGGTGGCCCTGCTTATGGTTTTCGGATACATTTTACAAACTTAAATGAAATGATACATGTCAACTAACTGATATGTACTTAAGTGCTCATTAAGTGGAAGCTCTTATTAAGAATGAAGACTGAAGGCATATGAATCAGATAAAGCCAGGCTCAAAGTTTTGCTCAGCTGTTTGCCAACTTTATCACCCTGAACAAGTTACTTCTTTTCTTTGGTACTTAGCATACTCATCTTTAAAATGGAAATGGTACCCTTTTAACTGGGTTGTTGTGAGAATTAAAGATATGTGTCACCTACATCATACAAGCAAGCATATCATAGGAATTTCAAAAATGCTATTGTTATTACTTCTATCACATTTCAGCATTTGCAACTTCCAATACTATTCTGGAAAGAACAGAGTCTAGGAAAGTAAAACAGAAGCTATCATATTATCACCTATAATACTTCCTGACCCAGGAGGACAAAAGCCACATTTCTGGTTTGGAGTTCCCTTGATATTTGCTCTATTCTATATCTAGAAATTCTGTGTAATGTCTAGATTATGGAAATCCTCTCTATTTCATTGCACTGATGTGGTTCTTTGTTTTGCGCATTGTTATATCATTTCTTTCTATCTTTTCAGATGAGCTCCTTGCACCTTAGGGTGGAAATATTCTTACAAATGTTCTTACAAATGTGTGAAAAAAATCTTTTTTCATCTTTGTTTTGTGACGCAGGGGTGTCTAAAAGGGAGAATACAGTCATGGGTTCTTAGCTTCTGTTTCTGGTTGGGCCAGTAAAGCCCCTTCCTCATCCTTCTTTTCCACTTATCACTAGAGACAGAAACTAAAAACCATGGCTTCGGCATGCTAAAAGCCTAAAACAAAACAAAACAGAACAATAACAACAAAATAAGGCGAGTTGGACAAGCTTAGTAGGTATTTGCAGCCATCGTATCTTCTAAGTTTAACTTCAAGTTATTTTTACACTGTGGAAACAAGAGTATGGGCCACTTTGCAAATGTTTTAAGCTTTCCCAAGTCAGCATTATTGCAGTCCACCTGTGGAGCAAGAGTGTTATGGAAAATCATAAACAAGAACTTGGAGAATCTGTAAAGAAAGCACATTTGCAAATGTTCTCGTTGTGTATGTTTTAAAATTCTAGAGGATTAGAAAGAAAGATTAATGGGAAAGTGTACAATACCAGTACCTCCATGAGACAAACACAGGTTGGAGAAGCTATTTTCTACTCATTTTTAAATATAACTATTTGTAGGACTGCCTATATGGGTGAGATTATGTTTATCTACTACATTCCAAGTTCAGAATCCCACTTCTTGCCTCTGCTAAGTATATTTTCAAATTATTAGACTTTGCTTGAGGTCTGTGAGATGTTTAGGATAGCTGTTGTTTTTCTAATGAGAATAATATGGTTTACTAGAAAAAATTATTTATCAGGAGAGAAATACTATGAGATTTTTAATCATAATTACTTTTGATAACAATCTGAAGAAAATATATTGTGAGCCAAATACATGCACTATTTTATTTTTAAGAATTCATCATCAGTATAAATTAAAAAGCTGTGTATTTTGAGCTTTTCTCAGAAAGCTATCCTTTCCTGAGAAAGGATAGGATATCATTTCTTTCTATCTTTTCAGATGAGCTCCTTGCACCTTAGGGTGGAAATATTCTTACAAATGTTATGCGAGGAGGGCATAACTAATATTAGGAGGCCAAGGATATCACTGGGTGATCTCTTTCCCCACTTTGAGTATTTTTTTTTAATATCAGGTCAAAAGAATGTGGAATTTTAAGTGAAAGAAACTGAGTTTGAGTCTAGTTCTACTACTAGTCTGTAAACTTAAGCAAAAGTATGCTTTGACCTTGAGCAAAACAAACAAGCAAACAAACAAACCCTTTGAGCATCATAATCCTTACCTTAAAATAAAGATGATATTATTTACCTTGAGGGGATGTTTTGAGGCTTCCATACTGTGATGTATTATAAACTGTAAATGCATTCTGTAAGGATACTTGGCATATGTAGTCAGGGCAAGGCAGGAAGAATAATAGAATTTTGGGCTTGGACATCAAATGCAAGTAAATTTCATTTCTGCTCTATTACTTACTAACTATAAAATTTAGGCTGATTACTTAGTGTCTCTGAGCTTTATCTTTTATAAAATGTATTTCCTTACACAGTAGTTATGAGTACCAAGATAACATAAATCAGCATAGTGTCTACCACACAATAGTTTATCCATACGTATTACTAGTAACAGTTGATTTCTTTTTTTTTATACTATGGCCATATTAATATTGATGCTGATTTACTAGAACAAGCATTTGTTGAGTGGAAGCTATGTAAAAGATTAAAAGCTTATGCTGAGGAAGCATGCAAAGGTAAATGGAACGTGATGTATATGCCCAAGATATCTACACTCTAGTAGGAGTGTGGAGCTGCAACGATAGGAAGATCATCTATAAATGGTGGTGTGATGTAATTTTTTATGATTCATCATCCTAACTGGGGACACTTTGACAGTGAAAAAAGATCATGCTATAATACTGAGCAGAGACATAAACTGAGACTGTCCTAAGCAAAAACCAAGACATATGGTCACTCTCTCTTGAAGGGAGATGTATCAGATACTGGAATAAATTCAGAGAATAAATTTGGCTGACTTCCTGCAATTGCCTCAGGCTAACTTTTAGGCCAGTAATTGGTACTTTGTTTCTTATCATAGAAGTTTCCAGAATGTTCTGATACTCCAGCCCCCACTCTCTGGCAAAGTCTCCACTGGAGAAATGCTTGAGATCAAGAAGGGACACATCCTATGACATCCTGTGGAAAAGCACCCTCCCACACACACAAGCATTCCCATCCAGGTGGAGGAAAACCCACACACTGCTGCTGATATGCTTGGATGCCCTGATTTCTGCCAGTAAACCTGACTTATTGATGCACTTACTTTTAGTCACCAAGGAAAGAAAAGGCCCCAAATGCCCATGAGATTAAATCGACCTCAAATACATACATACATATATACACACAGACATAAACACACACACACACACACACACACACAACCAAATCATATGGTTTGGCTGTGTCCCCACCCAAATCTCACCTTGAATTGTAGTAATCCCTACATGTCAAGGGTGGGGCCAGGTGGAGATAATTGAATCATGGGTGCAGTTTCTCCATACTGTTCTTGTGGTAGTGAATAAATCTCATGAGATTTGATAGTTTTATACATGGGAGTTCCCCTGCACAAGCTCTCTCACCTGCTGCCATGTAAGATGTGACTTTGCTCTTCCTTGCCTTCCACCATGATTGTGAAGCCTCCCTAGCCATGTGAAACTGTGAGTCAGTTAAACCCGTTTCCTTTATAAATTACCCAGTCTCTGGTGTGTCTTTGTTAGCAGCATGAGAACGAACTAATACAGTAAATTGGTACTGGTAGAGTAGGGTGCTGCTGTAAAGATACCCGAAAATGTGGAAGTGACTTTGGAACTGGGCAACAGGCAGAGGGTGGAACAGTTTGGAGGGCTCAGAGGAAGACAGAAAAATGTGAGAAAGTTTGGAACTGCTGGCCAGGTGCGGTGGCTCAAGCCTGTAATCCCAGCACTTTGGGAAGCTGAGGTGGGCGGATCACCTGAGGTCAGGAGTTTGAGACCAGTCTGGCCAACATTGTGAAACCCCATCTCTACTAAAAATATAAAAATTAGCCAGGCATGGTGGCAGATGCCTGTAATCCCAGCTACTTAGGAGGCTGAGGCAGAGGCAGGAGAATCACTTGGGCCTGGGAGGCAGAGGTTGCAGTGAGCTGAAGTCGCACCATTGGACTCCAGCCTGGGTGACAGAGCAAGACTCTGTCTCAAAAAAAAAAAAAAAAAAGGAAAGAAAGTTTGGAACTTCCTAGAGACTTGTTGAATAGTATTGACCAAAATCCAAAATGCTGACAGTGATATGGACAATGAAGTTCAGGTAGAGGTGCTCTCAGATGGAGATGAGGAACTTGTTGGAAATTGGAGCAAAGGTGACCCTTGTTATGCTTTAACAAAGAGAGTGGTGGCATTTTGCCTCTGTTCTAGAGATCTGTGGAACTTTGAACTTGAGAGAGATGATTTAAAGCATCTGGTGGAAGAAATTTCTAAGCAGCAAAGCATTCAATAGGTGACTTGGGTGCTGTTCAAAGCATTCAATTTTATGTTTCACAATAATATGGTTTGGAATTAGAACTTAGGTTTAAAAGGTAAGCAGAGCATAAAAGTTTGGAAAACTTGCAGCCTGACAATGTGATAGAAAAGAAAAACCCATTTTCTGGGGAGAAATTCAAGCTGGCTGCAGAAATTTGCATAAGTACTGAGGAGCCAAATGTGAACCACCAAGACAATGGGGAAAATGTCTCTAGATCATGTCAGAGGTCTTCACGGCAGCCCCTCCCGTCACAGACTCAGAGGCGTAGGAGGAAAAATGGGTTCATGGGCCTGTCCCAGGGCACCCCTGCTCTGTGCAGCCTAAGGACATTGTGTCCTGCATCCCAGCCACTCCAGCTGTGGTTAAAAGGGGCCAAGGTACAGCTCAGGCCATGACTTGAGAGGGTGCAAGCCCCAAGCCTTAGCAGTTTCCACATGATGTTGAGTCTGCAGGTACCCGGAAGTCAAAAATTGAGGTTTGGGAAATCCGCCTAGATTTCAGAGGATGCATGGAAACGCATGGATGCCCAAGCAGAAGTTTGCTGCAGGGACAGGGCCCTCATGGAGAACCTCTTCTAGGGCAGTGTAGAAAGAAATGTGGGGTTGGAGCCCTCACACAGAGTCTCCAGTGGGACACTGCCTAGTGGAGCTGTGAGAAGAGGGCCACCATCCTCCAGACCCCAGAATGGTAGATCCATTGACAGCTTGCACTGTGTGCCTGGGAAAGCCACAGACGCTCAGTGACAGCCTGTGAAAGCAGCCAGGAGGGAGGCTGTATCTTGCAAAGCCACAGGGGCGGAGCTTCTCAAGACCATGGGAACCCACCTCTTGCATCAGCATGACCTAGATGTGAGACACGGAGTAAAAGAAGATCATTTCGGGGCTTTAAGATTTGACTGCCCCACTGGATTTTGGACTTGCATGGGGCCTGTAGCCCCTTCGTTTGGGCCAATTTCCCCCATTTGGAATGGCTGTGTTTACCCAATGCCTGTACCCCCATTATATCTAGAAAGTAACTAACTTGTTTTGATTTTACAGGCTCTTAGGTGGAAGGGACTTGCCTTGTCTCAGATGAAACTTTGGACTGTGGACTTTTGAGTTAATGCTGAGATGAGTTAAGACTTTGGGAAACTGTTGGGAAGGCATGATTGGTTTTGAAACAAAAGGACATGAGATTTGGGAGAGGCCAGAAGTGGAATGATGTGGTTTGGCTGTGACCCCACCATATCTCACATTGAATTATAGTAATCCCCATGTGTCAAGGGCAGGGCCAGATGAAGATAATTGAATCTTGGGGGTGGTTTTCTCCATACTGGTCTCGTGGTAGTGAATAAGTCTCATGAGATCTGATGGTTTTATAAATGGGAGTTCCCCTGCACAAGCTCTTTTACCTTCCACCATGTAAGATATGACTTTGCTCTTCCTTTGCCTTCTGCCATGATTGTGATGCCTCCTAAGCCATGTGGAACTGTGAGTCAATTAAACCTCTTTCTTTTATAAATTACCCAGTTTCTGGTAGGTCTTTATTAGCAGTGTGAGAACAGACTAATACGACAGAAAACAAAAGAAAAAGAAGAGCAAGTAGACCTCATAATACTTAATAATAGAAACAGTTTTGTTTGATTTTATCTCTGTGTGTTAAATTTAGGCACTTCCATGTAATTTCTTCGTAAGGATCAACTCATAATGATCCTTCTCAAAAGTAATGATATGATTTTTAGGAAGTGTGGCTCTGTCTGTTCATCCACTATTAAGCCATATATATGTTTTTCCCCAAGAGAGGTCTTATATCTCGATTTAAGGTTTCAGGCCTCAAGTAACTAACCAAACTTGTAAATCTTGCGTGAAATACAACTAATGGGGGAGGAGGGGCTAAAAATCAAGTGGTGACTTTGTAAGATAGAACTAAATATTTAGTATTAAGAAGGCAAGATGTGATGGTGGACAGATTATAGTCTGGGAAAAATCGGGGTTCCTTTACAAGCTCTGTTCCACACTACAAGTTTGAGCAAAGTTATGAAAACTTTTGATCTAGTGTCAGCTATAAAATGAGAATCATACTATGTAGTGTAGTTTTAAGGATGAAATAAGATAATGCTTATAAAGTTGCTGATACAGGAGCAGGCATAGGTGGAATTCAGTAAATGACAACTCAATAAATGGTCCCACTACTGAGGATATCAAGTTTATAAATGCACTGCTTATCTCACTTTGCTAAATTTTTAAGTGTTTATGTAGCAATTTGCATAAAACGAAGTCCATTTTTCCTTCAGGTAAGATTTATTTTTGGACTTTGGCTTTTGTTAATGATTGTTTTATCTAGTTTTAGATGTCAGTACCAGTCTATACTAATGATCACAGATCAAAAGCATGAGATTTAGATTTAGCTGAACTTCTATGAGTTTCTGAATGACTAAGCTTCATTCCAGGGAATAGTCATTGAGTGCAAATGAAAAAAATAGCAATAATTGCTAGAAAAAAATGATATATTTTCCAGATTCCCTACAAAGGGAACCCCGTCAGGCTAGAAGCATCCCTGTTAGCAGAAATCCTGTAAGCCAAAATAAATTGGGGTCCTATTTTCAGCATTCTTAAAGAAAAAAAAATGCAATCCTCATACCCAAACCTGGCAGAGACATAATGAAAAAAGAAAACTTAAGGCCAATATCCCTGATAAACATAGACACAAAAATGCTCAAAAAAATACTAGCAGACTGAATCCAGCAGCACATCAAAAAGTTAATTCACCACGTTCAAGTGGCCTTTATTTCTAGGATGCAAGAACATACACAGGTGCAACATACGCAAATCAATAAATGTGATTCCCCATATAAATAGAATCAAAAACAAAAATCATATGCTCATCTTAATAGATGCAGAGAAAACCTTTGATAAAATCGAACATTCCTTCATGATAACAGTCCCTTTTTTTTGAGTCTCACTCTGTTGCCCAGGCTGGAGTGCAGTGGCGCCATCTCGGCTCACTGCAAGCTCTGCCTCCCAGGTTCACGCCATTCTCCTGCCTCAGCCTCCCGAGTATCTGGGACTACAGGTGCTTGTCACCACGCCTGGCCAATTTTTTTTTTTTGTATTTTTAGTAGAGATGGGGTTTCGTCGTGTTAGCCAGGATGGTCTTGATCTCCTGACCTCGTGATCTGCCCACGTTGGCCTCCCAAAGTGCTGGGATTACAGGCGTGAGCCACTGCACCCCGCCTTTAACACTCTTAACAGACTAGATATTGAAGGAACATACCTCAAAATAATAAGAAGCATCTATGACAAACCCACAGCCAACATTACACTGAATGGGCAAAAACTAGAACCATTCCCCTTCAGAACTGCAACAAGATAAGGATGCTCACTCTCATCATTCCTATTCAACATAGTACTGGAAGTCCTAACTAGAGCAATTAGACAAGAGAAAGAAATAAAAGGCATCACAATAGGAAAAGAAGGAGTCAAACCATTTCTGTTTCCTAAGGATATGATTCTATATATAGAAAACCCTAGCAACTCCACCAAAAGGCTTCTGGGACTGATAAACAAATTCAGTAAAGTTTCAGGATACAAAATTAATGTACAAATTCAATAGCATTTTTATACACCATTAACATTCTAGCTGATAACTAAATCAAGAACACAATCCCATTTACAATAGCCACAAAGAAAATTAAATACCCAGGAATTCATCTAACTAAGGAGGTGAAAGATCTCTACAAAGACAACTACTGAAATAAATCAGAGACAACACAAATAAATGGAAAAATACTCCATGCTCATGGATTAGAAGAATCAATATAGTTAAAATGGCCATACTACCCAAAGCAATTTACATATTCAGTGATATCCCTATCAAAATACCAATTTTATTTTTCACAAAATTAGAGAAACCTATTCTAAAATTCATTTGGAACCAAAACAGAGCCCAAATAGCCAAAGAAATCCTAAGCAAAAAATACCATGCTACAAGGCTACAATAATTAAAACAGAATGGTACTGCACACAAAAAAAGACACAAAGACCAGTGGAACACAATAGAGAATCCAGATATAAACCCACACACCTACAACTATCTGATCTTCGACAAAATCAACATAAATAAGCAATGAAGGAAGGACACCCTATTCAACAAATGGTCCTGGGATAACTGGCTAGCCATATGCAGAAGGATGAAACTGAACCCCTATCTCTTCCCGTATATGAAAAGTAACCCAAGATAAAGATTTAAATGTAAGACCTCATACATATATACCATGGAATACTACACAGCTTTAAAAAAAGAATGAAATAATGTCTTTGGTAGCAACATGGATTGAGCTGGAGGCCATTATCCTAGGCAAATTAATGTGGGAACAGAAAACCAAATACCACATGTTCTTACTTACACGCGAGAGCTAAACATTGAGTATACATGGATACAAAGAAGGGAGAAATAGACACTAGGCCTACTTGAGGGTGGAGGGTGGGATTAGGACAAGGATTGAAAAACTACCCATCAGGTATTATGCTGATTACCTGGGTGACAAAATTATCTGAACACCAAACCCCCGTAACATGCAATTTACCCATGTAACAAACCTGCACTTGTACCCCTTTAACTTAAAAGAAAATTTGGAAAGAAAAAAATAAAAACCATATAGCACCTCAAACTATAAAAATCCTAGAAGAAAACCTAAGAAATACCCTTCTCGACTTGGCTTTGGCAATAAATTTATGGCTAAGTCCCCCAAAAGCAACTGCAATGAAAACAAAAATGGATAAGTAGGACCTCGTTAAACTAAAGAGCTTCTGCACAGCAAAATAAATTACTAACTGCCTAAATTTAACACACAGAGATAAAATCAAACAAAACTGTTTCTATTATTAAGTATTATGAGGTCTACCTGCTCTTCTTTTTCTTTTGTTTTCTGTCGTATTAGTCTGTTCTCACACTGCTAATAAAGACCTACCAGAAACTGGGTAATTTATAAAAGAAAGAGGTTTAATTGACTCACAGTTCCACATGGCTGGGGAGGCATCACAATCATGGCAGAAGGCAAAGGAAGAGTAAATAGCCTGCAGAATGGGAGAGAATATTCACAAACTCTACATCTGACAAAAGTCTAAAATCCAGAATCTATGAGGAACATAAACAAATCAACAAGCGAGAAACAAAAAATTCAATTAAAAATGAGCAAAGGACATGAACAGATACTTCTCGAAAGAAGACATACAAGTGGCCAAATACATATGAAAAAATGCTCAACATCACTAATCATCAAATAAATAAAGAAATGCAAATCAAAACCACAATGAGATATCATCTCACACTAGTGAGAATGATGATTATTAAAAAATCAAAAAACAACTGATGTAGGCAAAGCTGTGAAGTAAATGAAATGTTTATACACTGTTGGTGGGAATGCAAAATAGTTCAGCCACTGTGGAAAGCAATTTGGAGATTTTCTGTTTTTTTTTTTTTTGAGACAGAGTCTGGCTCTGTCCCCCAGGCTGGTGTGCAGCAGCACCATCTCGGCTCACTGCAAGCTCCACCTCCCGGGTTCACGCCATTCTCCTGCCTCAGCCTCCCGAGTAGCTGGGACTACAGGTGCCTGCCACCATGCCCTGCTAATTTTTTTGTATTTTTAGTAGAGACAGGGTTTCACTATGTTGGCCAGGATGGTCTCGAACTCCTGAGCTGGTGATCCGCCCACCTCGGCCTCCCAAAGTGCTAGGATTACAGGCTTGAGCCACCGCGCCCGGCCTGGAGATTTTCAAAGAACTTAAAATATAACTACTATTCGACCCAGCAATCCCACTACTGAGTATATGCCCAAAGGAAAACAATTCATTCTATCAGAAAGACACATCTACCAGTATGTTCATTGCAATGCTATTCGAAAACACGTGGAATCAACCTAAGTGTCCATCAGCAGTGGATTGGATAAAGAAATGTACATGTACACCAAGGAATACCAGGCAGCCATAAAAAAGAAAAATAATGTCTTTTGCAGCTACATGGATGGAGTTGGAGGCCATTATCCTAAATGACCTAATGCAAGAACAGAAAACCAAATACCACATGTTCTTACTTATAAGTGGGAGCTAAACACTGGATACACATGAACATAAAAATGTGAACAATACACACTGCAGATAGCTAGATGGAAGAAGGAGGGAGGGGGTGTGGCCTGAGCAACCACTGCTGGGTATTATGCTTACTGCCTGGATGACAAGGCTCTTGGGATCCCAAGCCTCAACATCCTGCAATTTATCCATGTAACAAGCCTGCACATGTACCCTTTAATCTCTAAGCTGAAAAAAAAAATTAACGATTTTTAGGATCTGAATTGTCTTGAATGACACCTTTCTATAAGTTGTTTCACATTTCATCTTCCTAGGCAACTGAAAGCTCACCCAGGAAGCATACTGTGCAATTTTCTTTCAAAGGCCAGACCATGAGAGAGAACCAACAGAAGAGAAAAGAGAAGAAAAGAAAAGAAATGCATGTTTTTGGATCACCTACTCTCTATGTGCCAGTCAAAAAGCTAAACACTGCACAACAGACCCAGGCATCACCTAGGACCTTCTTGCTTCTTGAAAATGGAGACTTAATTTTCTTTTTTAAGCTACTTATGTATATTGAGAGATATCACCACAATTTTGCATATTCTTAAGGGCCTATCTTTTCCATGGTCATCAGTACCTTCAGCCAAAATGTAAAACTAGAGAAAGAAGAGTTTGCTGATCTGGGAACCTCCTTTTAGGATATGATATTTAACATGCTGGCAAGGACAACAGAGAATCATACAAATTCACTATCAGAATGGTTCCTAGAGAACTGAAAAGAAATGACCCATGTTGAGTGAGGTTGAAGTCCTTTGGTTACCATAGTAGGCGGCAGCAGTGGAGAAAGGGACTAATTGGCTCAAGGACTCCAGTTTAACCATGGTGGACATTAAAAGACATTGTACAAAATTCCTGATCAGTATTCCTTAAAGCTGTCAAGATTATCATAAACAAGGAGAGTCTAAAAAACTGTTACTGTCCAGAGGAGTCTAAAGAGATATAATAACTAAATGAAATGTGGTAGCCTGGATGAGATCCAAAAACAGAAAATGACATTAGATAAAACCTAAAAAAATTCAAATAAAGCATGGACTTCAGATAATAGTAGCGTATAAATATTGGTTCATTCATTGTAACAATTATATAATTATAATATGATAACAATATAGGAAACTGCCTGGTGGACATATGGGAATCCTCACAAGGATTGTACCTTTTCTGTATATATAAAACTATTCTAAATTTTAAAATTTTATTAAGAAAAAAATAGGCTCCGGCAAGTGAGCAAGCTAGACAGATATGTTATGTGATTAGCACAGGATTGGATTTACCAACAGATCTGGAGGGTATACTATTCACCAAAACTAGCAGGAATTGCTGGGGAGAGAGGTATTAACATCTCTGAGATCAGCTGGTTGGAGAGGCTGCCACAGAATTTGCCTTATTAATAGCAGTGAGAATGAAGAGGCCATAAAGCAATGAATCTCAGTGGCAATAATTCACTGACAGCAACCAGATTGTCACCAGTTCTCTTAACAAATGGCAAGATCAGGGTGGCAGTCAAGGGGGCTTGAACCAGTTAGAATTGGAGAGATGATAAGTAGAACACAGTATCCCTAAGGGGACTGATACCTGGAGATGTGAAGCAACGCCATCCTCAAAGTCTAAATTACAGTGGATCCACTGGGTACGTGAACTCACTGGTGATCATTTTCTCTGTCCATGGATGTATGCTCGTGATTGGTATTTTTGACAGTTGGAGTAACCCGCACACGGTGTCCTTTACCTATGATGTAATTGCTAATATAATGAGGAAACCCAAGTGGAAACCTCTGAAACTGCCTCCCACCCCTGGCCAAGATAGTAAATCAAAAACACCACATTCTAGAGGAGATACAGAGAATAAAACATTAAGAGATTTAAAAGGAGCATGGGTGAAAGTTCCTATCATACTTCTATTTTATTTGCTTGTCTGGACTCCTGTAAAAACTAGATAGATGCTGGAGAATGATATAAGATGCCACAAGCTCACTCAAGGAGTAGCGTCAGTTACAGGTATCATGCCAAATAAGATATTTTCTCTACAGCCAATTGACATAATATGACTTTGGGAATGTGTTATATGACCATTAATTTGGTGAATGTATTCCTTCCTATCCCATCAGGATAGAGGACCAGAAACAGTTGACATTTACAAAAATTGACACTATATTCACAGTTTTACCCCAGGGTTATGTTAACTCTCCATCTCTCTATCATAACATGGTGAGGAGATCTGGGCTATCCCGACATCTTGCAGAATATCACATTGATCTAGTATATCACTGACATATACTGATTGGCCAGAATAAGCCAGAGCAGCTAGCAAGCAAAAGCCCATGTTGAGGCACAAGCGCTGTAGAGGCAAGATACCCATATAAATATTTAGAGATCTACCACTTTAGTAAAACGTTTTAAAGGATCAGAAGTCAGCAATATGTCAGTTTATTCTCTTAAAGCGGAGGCTAAATTGTGCAGGTTGTATATTCCTGGAAGTTTTTTTTTTTCTGGAGGCAACCCATTTCACACCAGGAATACTTTTCTGATCCACGTATTGGCCATCATGAAAAAAAAATGTCAGTTTTGATGGTGGACCAGAGACAGACAACGTTCTGCAGCAGATCTAAGCTTCAGTACAAGCAGGACTGCCAATTTGGCCACGTGATCTCAAAAAATCTTTAGTGATGGAGATGTCACTGGTGAAGAAAGATGCCTTGAGGAATTTATGCCAGGCCCTAGTGAGAGTTTCAATGGGTAGACTTTTGGATTCTGGACTCTGGTAGAGATGAACGCTTGGCCACTGAGACCAAGGGACCATATGTCCAGAACTCCCCATTATAAACTAGTCATGTTGGACCTACCAAATCATACAGCCAGGCAGTAGTTCCAGCAGGAATCCATTATAAAATGGACATTTTTCTTTCTGGATTGAGCATAAGCAGGACAAAACTTGACTTAAGGACAGAGCAGCTTAGTATGTAAATGGAAGATGAAACTAGACAATGGTTGTCATGCCACCTCACTCAGCGAGGCCTCCAGATGTAAGTAGATCAGTAAGGCACTTGATGAAATAGAATGAATGAATGAAAATAGACAATGGTTGCAATGCCGCCTCATTCAGGGAGGCCTCTAATATAAGTAGATCAGTAAGGCACTTGATGGCAAATTGATTATTTTGGGCCACTTCCAACTTAGCCTAGTGATTCGTTCTAAGAAAAATGGGCATTTAATCCAAGAGCAGATTTGTATTTCCCGGCCAAAGAACCTCAAACAACACACCAGCCCCTGCCCCCACCTAAAAAACAAAAAACAAACAAACAAACAAAAAACAAACAAAAACAAACTACTGCCTTCTTTTTTTGATTTACACATGTAAGAAATTGCACTTGGGCTTTTAATGTGGAGCAGGCTTTACATTGGGGCTGTTTACACCGCAAAGCAAATGATTTAAAACTAAATACTAGCCATCCCCATTCTTCCTATTTATTTATTTTATTTGTTTGTTTATATTTTGCTATTTTTGTTAGTCATCCTCTCCCCTTTCTTTGCCTTTTTCTTCTCTAGCTTTTTTCTCCTCAGGAGAAAAATACATCAACCATTTAATCAAATACAAGTTCTTCCATTTTCATTTCCAGAGTAAATCAGCTCTATATAGTTTCTGCCTAATTCCGTTCTGTGCCTCCCTTTGACCTCCCTTGATTACTAAAAAATGTAGAGAAAGCTTTGAGTTAATTCTATTACAGTCTCACTCCTTGTTTGGTATGGGAGTAAGAGTGTTTGATCTTTGAGATACAGATATCATAAAATTCAGACTGATACTGCTGCAAACAAAACCTTTGAACGCCATTTTTTAGGATATACACATTAATATAAAATTTAACTATCTGCTACTCTGATTTCAGATTTAGATGTACCTGATACCCACACTGTCTAAAAGATAGCACTGTAAAATCTAGGCATAAATTTATTTGAGAAAGAGTCAATATTTGCTATAATAGCTACATTTCAAAGTCACCCAGTAAAAGAAAAAAACCCATGGTTGGGGTTTGGGAGAACTGGTTCAACTCTCACCAACGAGCTGGTGTCTTGGCTTCATCTTTTACAAAATGAAAGTGAATACATAATAATGTCTGTACACTTTCTGCCTCATGAAGTTGGTATGATACTTAAATGATAGAATTAATTTAAAAATGAGAAATAATTTAGAAGGATTTTAGTTTATTAAATGAGACTTGAATAGGACTTCCATCATCAAAGATATTATACACACACGCGTATACATATGTGCATATTACAGCATATTACATGTATATGTAACTTCTATGTTCAGATTTATTGATGGCGAAAGTTTTTTGGAAGCTGTAGCTCTATATTAGGAAATAGCAAACTGTGACCCTCATAGGATTTTCCTGTTCGAATAAATAAGGTTTTATTAGAACACAGCCATGCCTAATCAGTTACTATTGTTTCTAGTTGCTTTCCTGCTACAATGGCAACAGGGACTCTTTGGCCCACAAAACCTAAAATATTCACTGTTCACTGTCTATTTCTTTACAGAAAAGGTTGTTATCTCCTGCTCTAGGTGCTAGATAGGCAAGATGTATGCTATATAAGAAATATATGTATACGTATATATATATACAAACATACACATATATAAATACATTTATATAGATATATATGAACTTTAGTATAATCTTAAAATCTGCAATGTGAAGTGGAATACTCATGCAATTTTCCTGATCATTTAGGCCAAAAACAAGTTCTTTTCATCATGTCATTATTTTGGATGAGGGAGTTATAAGAACTTAGTGAACCAGACAATTGCCTTTGTCTCTACTTTATTTCTGCTGCTCATGAATTGTTGGATTAGGGACTTTTCAAAAAATATTTACAAGTCTCTCTCTCTCTATCTCTCCCAGAAACTGCAGAAAGCACAAGAAACCATTCTGCTTCCATGTAACTTCAAATATTTACTGTGAAGTTTTGGGAATGTATATATGTGTGTCTATATTCACCATCACACATTTATTTAGAAGATGACGACCTCTTTTTGCAGTGAATGTGACTATTATGAACAGGCTTGTGTTTTTGCTGGAGCTTAAGAATGAATGAGGATATTAGTCATCAAAGAAGTATAGAAAATCCATCCCCTGATCACACTTTACAAAAAGGAGTTCGTTATTTGTTGCTTCTTTATCCAACGGGTTATAACCTGATGAAAGACCTTTAATGTTTATTAACACAGAAAAGGGAATTTGCATTTCACAAATAATTCAAAGTTATACAACTCATAGATTTTAGATTACATTAAAAAATTGAGCAGAAACAAAAGATAAGACTAATATGTTCATGTTTACACTTGGGAATTAAAATGTAAGCATTAGACGAACATAACAATTTTCTGATATTTAAACTCACCAGAATTCAGGCTTTAGCTAAGAGCAATGGTTATATACAAGAAAAAGTATTATATAAGGAATGTGCAGTACAGTGATCTAGTGGGCCAGATTTTGGCTCATCAACCTCTATGATATGGACCATTCATAGAAATAGCTAATTACAATTTAAAGATTTGCTGTGAGGTTCAAATGAGATTGGGTCCATCAGCAGGTTTTAAATATTGGATTCAGTCAAGTATAACAGAAATGTAACAGAACCACATCTTGTTGCGTGCTGATAGGTATGGAGTAGGCAGAACACATGAGTTCACCACTTTGGGCAAGTTACTTAGCCTCTTTGGGACTTTCCTCTTGTGTAAAACAGAAACAGTAGTAACCACAGCCAATATTTATGAGGTTTACATAAGATAATATATGCAAACTGCTTAGCCCAATGTCTGATACATGATAAGTATTTCACAAATGTTAGTTATAATAATAATTATTATTATACAAGCCCTCTATGTTACACTTAGATACTATTTTGTTTAATTAGTGGTTTATGTTGTGACTCTCCTATACCAACATCAATTGATGTTGTTCCTAAGATTTTGGTTAGATCCTGGAAAATTGATATCTTGTGGGAAATTAAATATATCATTGTGGCCAAGAAAGTTATAAATTGGTTTTCAAAAAATTTTTTTAAATTTCATATTCCATGGTAAAAATTTTTATCATACTTCTAATAAATATATATTGTATATATTATATATAATAATATATAATATATTAGACATAAATTATTTACATATACTATATATGACTTATAGATTATTTACATATACTAATATGCAAATTGTAAAGCATATTCAAATATAAACATTTAGAAGATTATATAATATATAGTGTGATATTAGATATATGATAGATATTAAATATATGTACTATATATTTTGTATTATATTTAAATATTATAAAATTAGGATACTTATATATAGATGGAGAGATGGATGCCCTAATATTTTTTCCTATATCCCAATAGGTTCATCAGTGAAAACAGCATTTCTTTTTTTTTTTTTTTTTTGAGGTGGAGTCTCACTCTTTTCCCCGGGCGGAAGTGCAGTGGCGCTGTCTGGGTTCACTGCAAGCTCCGCCTCCCGGGTTCACGCCATTCTCCTGCTTCAGCCTCCCGAGTAGCTGGGACTAAAATAGCATTTCTTTACAGACCATTGTGCCAGGCATTCAGAAGTAGGTTGGGAAAGAAAGCCATGGGTACAACTGATTGTGTTTGGGGGTTTCAAAATGTGTTGATTAACTAGCATGTACTTCATAAATACAAATAATAGTAGTCATAATTAATAAGTTTTCAATGTATATTCCAGGCACAGTGCTATGCAAATTGCATATTCTTTCATGCAATACATACAACCACCCTCTGAGGTAGATAAAATTGTATAATTCATTTTACAGATACAGAACATGAGAGTAAGAAGGTTAAGTAACTTGACCTAAATTACTATCTAAGAAATAAATAGGATGACACTTTGCAACCATATCTTCCTCCCATGACCAGTGCCCTTTTCCTTGGTAAGGTCATAATAATGATTACTACTATCTGCATTAATATTAAATGCTGTATCTATTGAGCAACTGTTATTTGCCCTCACTGTGCTAGGTGTTGCCCATCGGTATAGATAAAACATTTGTTCAGCAAACTCCTTTGATAAGTAAGCCATTTCAGAGAAGGTGAAACTATAAGAGTAAATGCTAGTATACTTTGAAGGGTGAAACAACGAATGGAAAAAAATCCCTTAATATAGGAATTTTAAGTGGGAATATCTAACGTTTAGTTGGAGATTTTTTTTAAAGTATTGACATGTAACACATCTTTTGTTCTTCCACATCTTCAGTGATCTTCGCTACGCACTTAAATGTTTTGTGTTTACTTAATCCCTCTTTCAATCACCTCTCATCCTTCTTTCTCTCCCTTTTTCTTTTCTGATATTCAAGGACGGGGCCCTATTTTCTGATAAAACCATTATAGAATTCAGAAGTGTGTGGGAAGGGAAGTCTTCATAATCCTGAACAAATTCAGAAAAAGCAAAAATCTCATGACCAGAATTGAACATGAGAGTGTAAAATTCAGTTTCACCTGAGGAAGGATTTGAAATTCTAGGGAGTATACGATGGAGCTCCCATGTAATCTTATCTAGATCTGTATGGTTAGAAAATGTCATGTCATTTACTTTTCATAACCTGTGAGGTGGCTGCTGCTATCCTGACCACGTCGTACATCAAAATCTGGGCACGAAGATGAGTATGGGTTCACCAGGAGTTCATATATCTTTGACCAGATTGTGTGCCTAAAGTTAACCAAAGAGAAAACCACCTGTACTTTCATGGAATGAGGTCAGGTTATTAAAAAGTGCCCTGGGAAGTGGAGCATCTCTGAGATATCTCTATTAAAGTTATAAGTCCTCTCATCATCATCCTATATAATGGAAATTCAAGCTAATGTTTACTGCTCACTTTGTGAGCGTCAGGGGCAGGTCTAAGAACTTCACATCTATCATGTATTTTAATTTTCCTAACAACACTTTGAGAAAGTACTATTACTATTTTTAGCTTACAGATTAGGAATCTGGGTGCAGAGATAAGTAGTTGTCCAAGGACACAAAATTATTAAAAACTGACTTTGAAATTCATACCTAGAAAACTTGACTTCAATTCTTATATGAGTGAACACTATTTTTATACTCCCTTTTCTTTTTTGAAGGGAGGAGAGATAATAATAGGAATTTATACATTACATACATGTGAAACTTTAAAACATCTAATAGATGCCATTTATTGAACAGTTAGGATGCATCATGCTAACTAATAGGTACACATTGTTTTATTCAATGTTATAAACACTTTTCAAGATAGCATTAATTTTACCATTTTATTGTCAGGAAACTGAGCTTCAGAAGGATGAGGTAACTTGGTTAGGGTCACGCAGCTGGCATCAGAAGTCAGATTCCAATTCAGATCTGTAGGACCCTTTCAACTTACATTGTTTCCATAAAGCAATGCTGTATATTTAGTTTCTGTGAGTAATCTTATCTAGTAGAAAATAGTTTGAGCACATTCTTCCTCTTTAATATTTGAGAGGATGCATTGTGCATAAGAAACGCAGCTATTGGATGAGGGTTTTTGCCTTCTAATACCTTGGGAGTGGCAATGGGGATTATGCCCAATCCAAAGGCATCACAGAGACCTTGTAGTGTTGGAAGTCAGAGAACCCTCCACAGCAAACACCATACAATATGCCTGAGATTAGACTCTCCATATCTTCTCTTTAAAAAGCAAAAAAGAATTCTAGAATATTTCAAGAGAAAGAGAAAATTATTGCAAAATATCAAGTGAGGTTTTATGATCAAATGAGAGTAATATCCTTGTTTTCCTCTTACAAGTTCAAACACTCATTCTCTTTCAAGGTCACTTTTTAGTCTGTTTTCTAAGCATGGTGCCTTCCCAGAATTTCACCTTTAATCCTGTTTCTTGGTTACTCTGGGAGTGAATATTGTTCTTTCTCTTCTACTCTTCCTTTCCCTTTCCAAAAGAGCTCTACTTTTCACAATCCTAGAGTTTGAATAGGATTGATATCCGTATCTCCTGAGCAAGAAGAAGCCCTTGTAGGCCTTCACCAATAAGCATAATTTCATCCTACTTTGTGGCTATACAGACTGGTTCACAAGGGCATACATTAAGTCTGCTTTAAAGGAGTTGACACATCATATTGCTTAAGCCCAAATAATTGTTAATGGATAAGCACACAATTTAAATTGTTCAATCAGCAAATCTTTGGAAGACAGAGCAGGAACTGAATGATAATTGGTTCTTAAAATAATAAATTCCAGGGCCAAATATCAACTAGACCTACCCTCTTTTTGGACATTTCAATTATGTGAATCAATAAACTACAGAATTTGAATTTAGCTTTCTGTTACTTGAAGTTGAAAGCTTCTTAAGTGACCTTATATAATTTCCCTCTGAGGAACGGAATTCACTTTCTACTTATCTAATCTTTTAGCTTTTCTGAGGTTCTCTATGTAAAACAATATATTCACAGAATAAAATTAAATAGTGTATTAAAGCTTTTAGCATTGTGACTGGGTACATAATCAGTACTCAACGTATAGTATCTATTATTGTTATTGTTACAACTATTTAAATTCGTTCACCCTTTATCTTCATCTCAGACTCTAGAGCTTCAGTCAAAAATGTATCGCTGTGTGTTTCACATCTTTCTATTAGACTCTGTATTTCTAAAAATAAGGATAGTCCTTATTTTTAAGGTATAGACCTTTATATACCTTATAAAGGTATAGACCTTTATGCAGAATGTCAAAAAATACCTTAAATCAAAAAGTTATCATTATGTATTGACTCTTCTGTATGCCTTGGCCATGTGCAAGGTATGTTAATCAGTGTATCTCCTTATTTTTTCTATCCACTCTGAAAAATAGGTATCGCTTTTCTTATTTCACAGGTGAGAAAATTGAGACTGAGAAAGTTGTTCTACTTTCCCAAGATCATACACTTAACACAAATCCAGATTTATATAATTCCAAAGCTCATGGCCTTTTCACTAGGACTTATTGTTTTCTTCGACACAAGCTTTCTTCCAATTGTCATATAACAAATGTGTTTTTATGTTGCCCAGTATGTGTGTTTGTTTCTCCATTCAATTTTAAACTGTCATTAAGGTAATTTCTTTATCTCTTTTTGCTCACAAGGGTATTATTTAATAAGCCCCATATGTCTCAAAAAAAAAAAGCCCCATAAAATTCTCCCTTGCTAAATGAAATGTTCTATTTTAGAAGCTGTACAGAGTCGGTTGGGATTGATGGCTGGGATGTAACAAAAATGAAACATGCCAAGACTTTGTAGTGGCTTTGCCTATAAAAGCAGTAATCTGGTCGGGCGCGGTGGCTCACGCTTATAATCCCAGCACTTTGGGAGGCCGAGGCGGGCGGATCACGAGGTCAGGAGATCGAGACCACGGTGAAACCCCGTCTTTACTAAAAAACACACACAAAAAAATTAGCCAGGCGTGGTGGCGGGCGCCTGTAGTCCCAGCTACTCGGAGAGGCTGAGGCAGGAGAATGGCGTGAACCCGGGAGGCGGAGCTTGCAGTGAGCGGAGATTGCGCCACTGCACTCCAGCCTGGGCGACAGAGCGAGACTCCGTCTCAAAAAAAAAAAAAAAAAAAAAAGCAGTAATCCACCAACGTGTTATTATGGAGTACCTGATTATCATTATGACAGAAATATGGAGCCCAAACATCTTACTTTAATGAGCCTTCCTCATTTGGAGAACTTACTTTGGCTTGGGTTTGTTCAAAAATCCTTTGCTCTTTTGAGATCACAGTACCTAATTTAGCAGCTCATTATACTTTACTGTAAATGACATTGTGTTCTTATTTCTAAATGTTATTTCCATCAGCACTTGATCTCCTACACAGTTGACTTGCATGATTTTTCTAATATTTCCTTAGATACACAATATTATCTGCATGACAAATTTAGGTAACTTCTTGTAACAGATTCAGTTAAGCTTCATGATGTAGCTTTATTACAATCAAGGTCAAACACTGGCTCACAAGTTTTCATATCATAGTAAAAATCTAAAAGAAAATTTCATTTTTTTTCTGTCTCACTTCTCTTCTCCTAATCACCCTATCTATAAATTCTTAATTTTATCAGGCCCATCACTAAAATAAATGCAAAATAATCAATTGTATATTTGTATATCAAGGGAATATTGTCTGGAATTATTTTTGGCAGAGGAAAGAATGTTAAATTATCCATCAAAACTACCTGATATGGGAAAATGTGGACATTAGCTGTTCTTCAATTACTATTAGCTTTGGTATTTCTTTTTGTGTGTGTATCTGTGTCTAATGGGATGGGGGTGGAGGGTGTCAAGAAAGAGAGAATCTTGTTGCAGAGAAAAATAATTTTCACCTGAAACACATACAATTAAGAGGTTATCCTCTTAATTAAGTAATCCAAGATTACTTAAAAGTTTATCTAGTAATCTATCTGGTTTTATTGCATGATGCCGTGGCTTAATAGTCGGGTTGTTCACTTTTGACATTACTGCCAGAAAGTTTAGACCAAAATTTCTGGCTCACACCCATATTAAATGTGTTGCTTATTATAGTTTGAAGAATTAGCCTTTTTTATGTTTCTATCTCACATCTACTCTTTTACAGTATTTCTTTATTTCTTTGCCCACATTTAACCTAGGCTAATTTATGGTATTTTATTGTGCTGCACAAGTCACTTAATAAGCCTTCTGAAATTCTTTCTAGAACAAGGTGGAATATAATACATAGACAGTCAATGTGAAGATCCTGAAATCCTGAGTAATTATCCCATATACCAATTTCATCCTTTTTAAAAATAGACACAACCAAATTATGGTGTGTGCTTACTGTCTGCCAGGAGCCAGAAGTAGACTGGATGTGAACCTCAGCTGTTAGGCTGAGATATCCTTCTAACTTACTTTGACTCTTACTCTGAAATCTCTTAAACTCACCTCACCTTCTGCATCCCAAGGGCATTCATTATGGTTCTTTCTCTCACATTTATAAGCCTTTGCATCATGCATTCTAATTTACAAAGCATTTTACAGTGCCTGTTAACCAATCTCTCTACCTCAGGTGCCCATCCGTTCTAATCCATCCTGCACACCTATACAGTGTAATTTTCTTAAAATACTATTTTCATCTTGCTCAAGAACCCCTATCTGTCATTTTAAGGTGAAACATCTCTGTCTAAAACTTCAACGACTTTCAGTAGCTAGCATCATCTTACTTCTGCAAATAATTCCTCTCTTTAATTTTCAACATGAATCTTCCTCTTCAGTAGTTGCCCTAATTTTTCTCCAGCAGTGCTGCCTTCTTTTCTGCTTCCATATGTAGTTTATGTAGTTTCTATCACCTTGAACACCAGCCTACTTTTCTCCTCCAATTAAAATCCTATTCAATTTTAAAGACTCAATTAATCTACAGTTCTTTCACAAAGGTTCTGAATCTCAGAGACTGTTCCTAACTATACTTGTTTTATTTTTTTATCATTTTCTCTAACTAGATTATGTGTTTCTTAATGACAGGCATGATATTGCATCATCTCTTGGGTCTGCCATGTTAGTAAGCCCAGCATTGAGAGTTAGTATAAAATTAGTAGAAACTTATTGAGCCTCAATCACTCCAAACAATTATCAAGTACTCAGGCAGAGGCCATATATTTTAGAATTAGTAAAATGAAAGACCTAAGAAACCCCAGAAACTCTTTAATGGCATGACTTCCACTCAAGCATTTCAAGATAATACTGAATCAAATTTGTAGTACAATCAGAGTCCCCAACACTCTAGATAGATGAAGATATTCATGGGCTTTGCTCAGCTACCATAAACTATAATGCAATATGGTCATGAGGAAGTATTTCCATAAAACACTGTCAAAAATAATGAATTTGGGTTTTTTAATTCCCCCTTTTTTCCATTACTATTACTGATAACTGAGGCAAGAATCAACAGTGTATGCTGAAAGCAATGGGTGAAATTCTCTGATGGACTCAGGATTAGAATATTTCTCTGGTCTAAAAATGTCTCACCACAGATTATTAATTACTTATGAATAAAAAAATGACAACTATGTAGTGTGAAAACTTGGTAAACACCACTAGTCAAGTAATCAAAGCTAACATTACCAATTCATTACAGGCCAACCTGATACCACATGCATGCCCCATGATGGAGTGCACTAAAATGACACAGCATCATTCATGTGGTATTTCTGCCAAAAATGCATCACCTGAATCTAATCATGAGGAAAAAAAAATCAGAAAATCCCATATTGAGGGACCTTCTGTAGAAACTGTCCTATACTCTTCAAAAATGTCAGTTTCATAGCAGAGAAAGGAGATTGAAGAAGAATGAAAACAAAATTCAATGACTGATCCTGGGTGGGATTTGTTTTTCTATGAAGGATAGTTTGGGAAGAACTATTGAAATATGTATATTAGATGATAGTATTGTATCATTGTTAATTTCCTAAACTTGCTAGTTGCACTGTGATTATAAATGAATATCCTTGTTCTTAGAAGCTACATTCTGAATTATGAAGGGTCATAATGTCTGTCATTTGTTTAAAATTTCATAAATAATTATTATGGTATTCATCTATGTGTAGCTATAAATATAGATATATTGAGAGAAATGTCATGATGTCATAATTAAAGGCAATATAAGGTTCGTTGTACTAATTCTTGTGAGCCTTGTTTAACTCATCATTGTGGTAGCCAAAATAGTAGCCCCCTAAAAATGTCCACATTCTATGTGAATATGTTAAGGTACATGGCAAAGAGTAATTAAGATTGCTGATGGAATTAAGATGGTAAATTAAATTGGAGATAGACAAATTATCCTAGATTATCCCAGAGGGTTTTATGGAATCACTGGAGTCCTTATAAAAGTGGAAGAGGTACGCAGAACAGGGAGAAAAGGAGTGATGGTGACATGGGAAGGACTTAGCCTGACATCAGTGGCTTTGAAGATGGAGAAAGGGCCCACTAGCCAAGGAATACAGATTGGCTCTAGAAGTTGGAAAAGGCAAGGAAATAGATTCTTCTCTGGAGCCTCTAGAAGGAATGTGACCTGCGACATGCTGATTTTAGCTTAGTGGGACCAATTTCAGACTTTTGACCTAGAGAATTGTAAGATAATAAATTTATTATCTAAGCCACTAAGTTTCTTGAAATTCTTACAGCAGCAGTAGAAAACTGATACACTCCTTTTTTTCTGTAAAATTAAAGATTGAAAAAAAAGCAGCGTATGTGTAGAATGTTTTTTAAGAACCCCAGCTCTAGAGGCAGGCTGTTGAATTGGGGAGGTAAAAGGTTGTCTAAAGGGTTTGTAATTTTTCGGAAACTTGATTTTTAACACAAATGAAGACGAAGAACTATTCTCAGAGTAGTACAACTACAAATCAACACAAAATAGAAATAAAATGGAATCAACAGAAAATGAGACAGGAAGAGAGAATAAAGCTTTAGCCTGAGTGTTCTTTGGCATTTGTCAAGAGAGGGACAAAGGAAAAGGAGATAGTTTATATTTATGTATGTATTTATACACATGTAATATTATACATATATTTATTTTATTTACATAGTATGTATTTTATTTATGCTTATTTTATTATATTGCAATTATATATAATATATACATATATATACACACACGTATAACACCCACACACACATATATATGTGTGTATGTGTACATATTGTATCTTTTAGGATGTGTGAAATGTTGAAAAGGGGATTGAATTCTAGTCTAGCTTTTGTCATCTTAGTTTTGTAAAACTGGGAAATATTGGGCTAGTTCAAAGTTAATTGCGGTTTTTGCCATTAAAAGTAATAATAAGTGCTCTGAGCTTCAGACTCCTCAACTCTACCAAAAAAAATCACACTTACTTTGATGATTGCTGTGAGAATTAAATGAAAAAGAATACAAACACCTAAAAGAGGGTTATTATAAAATGTGTGATCAATATACAGAACCATCAATACATTTATTATTGTTGCTACTTCCACTGTTGCTTCTACTACCTTTGTTGGTACTCGGCTGTATCCACTTTGTTCTTTCATCATTCGGTCCCTCTTCATCAACTACTTTCTATTTTATTTTTATTTCTTTTCTTTTGTTTTGTCCTCAGGAAGATGCCAAAAACACAAGTGTATTTACAGGGCTAGGTCCCAAAGTTCCACCTGGGCTGCTATGCTGACACTGCTTTCTTTGTCTGCCTCTTATAGGCAGACGTTTCTTAACCTCTAGCCCCTGGCCCTCTTTTGTTGTCAAACTATATTTATTTTCTGGATGGCCTTTTTATTCTGATTACTTAAGATATTGTGTCACTATTGAGGACATCTTCATCTACGTATCCAATTGAGTTCCATGTCTAAGTCATGTCCTCAAAGTCACAGAAAGGCAGAAATGTAAATTAGACCCTTGAGAGGCTTCTCAGGGAAAGAAGAAAAACTGGGAGGAATGGTGATTTAAGAAAAATACCGGACGAAGCAAAACTAGTTTTATTATTTTGTTTTGCTTTTGCTGTATTTTAGGGATAATGGAGTTTTTCCTACTTTATATAGTAGGAGGAAGTTGCTGAAGAAAATAATGAAAATAAAAGAAAGATGACTGAAGAGGCAAGATATCAGGGGATATTTAGAGGGAGAACTTAGTATGATGTCTGAGTATGATAAGTCAATGAGAACACAAATTCTCAGAATTGAATTCGAAGGAGGAGAGGATGAGTCAGCTACAGATGCATTGAAAGTTAGAGAAACTCACTTCTTTGAATTTTTTGTTTCCAAAAACTGCAGCCTTCAGGAACTGGTTGACAGTTGATCATATAGTATGTCTGAGGAGCCTATATTGGAAGAGATTTGATGTTTTTTTCAGTAATTTCTATGTGTTAGTAATTTTGATATTGATTATTTGGCCAAGGAGCCATCTACCATCAGATAAAATGACACAAGGCAATTTGAAGCCCACCATGCCTTTTCCTCAAATATTGGAAAAGCAAATTAATAGATGAATATTGTGTGTGTTTGAATAAAGCCTCCAGATACAATTTTTTGCACATGATGAAATTCTAAGACGTCTTTATAATATAGTCTCTGTTGACTTAATACACAGAGACCTTCTGTGTGGCTGCCTCTACTGGGGTCTGGAAAACGTCATCAGTGTGCAGCAAACACACACAGTAAGGTGCACTGTGAATTTCTAAGAGTCTCCAAAGACTGAAGACAGTAAGTCATTCAGAGTCATGTTAATGGCAGAGCTGCCAGAAATGGGCCACACACCCTAATTCAAATGACCCTTTCTTCATAAAAAAGTCATAAAAATGACCGTATAAGAAACCAATTCTTCTCGAACGCGTGAATAGGACTTGTATTTATAGTCTATGGACTACAGTTTGAAACAAGTCTAATATGACCCAGCTGTGTTGCCTAATAAAACTGACAATGAAAGCACGGTCTAAGAGGCCACCAGATGGCAGCCTCTTCATGTTTAACTCCTGTGGTTACCCCTAGACCTGCTGGATTTTGTTTATTTTTAGGGCCCAGGACTTCAGAATAGAGGAAAGGATTGGGAGTAGGAATTCAGTCAAAGGCCACAGACAGGTAAACAGAAATGAATTTTCTTTTTTAAGTTTATTTTTTATTTTATTTATTTTGTTTTGTATTCAGAAAGATGCCGAAATCACAAATGTGTTTATAGGGCTCTTTCCCTAAATTGCATCTGGACTGACTGTGTTGGGACTAGTAGACCTCAGGCCATGCAGGACAGTGTGAACCTGGAAGATAAGTAGAATATGTCTCTTTCTGGTTGTGGCAGCCACCTCAACTCAAAGTCCCTGATTACCCCTGCAAGAAAAGTTGTCTCGTACTTGTTTCTTAGGCTTTTAAGTGGTTGAAAAATTACTTTATCTTTTATTTACTTCAAATCCTAATTTTAATTTAATTTTTTCCTTTGTTACGCACTTTTAACTTCATAATTTTTCTTACTGAAATTTTTAGAAAAGACAAAATGACTTAATTCAATAAACGCAGCAAATGTGTTTAAAGTTACTTTTTAAAAACATTTTATTTCACATGTATACTAAATAAGAAAAAAATTTTAAATATAAAAAGTGAATAGAAATAATGTAAAATAATTTAACGTCATCACCACCCAAATATAAACTCCATAAACAGTTATTTAAAAATCCCATGTCTCTATAAATATAATTATCTCCAAAACAGGATTTTGCTATATATACTGTTTTGTAGATTTTAAAAATTGACTATGTATCATATACATTTTTCTATATTAAAAATAAATTTCCATGCTATAAATGTTAATGGTTATATAGTGCTCTGTGTGTAATTATGCCACAGTATGTTCAATTGGGCCTTAACCATAAAAATGTTTTTAAAAAGACTATAATTTTATAAAATCAATAGTTAAGCAGGAGAGTAAGACAGGATAGAAATGAAAAACATGAGCAAAGAAGAGAAATGCAGACAGGCAACAGAGAACCACCCAGGAAAGGAGAGGTCAAAACAGAGGAGACGTAAAGGACACATGAAAGATAGAAAGGGGTAAAGACAGAGGAAAAGAAGAAAACAGAAATGATCTACAGTAAACCATCCAGCAAAGACTTGCTTTTGATTTGTGTTATAGGTTTCTGATGATCAGCCTTTATCTTTCTACTTTGAAATACTGAGTGGCTGCAACCGCTCTACAGTTGTTCTTTATCTGAAAGGATGGTAAATTTTCACTGAAGGGCATGGTAAAGAAATGCAAAGAGCTAATATTAATATTAAAATTGTTCTCTAGTTGCAGCTACAGAACAGAGGAATGCAAACTGATTATTTGGAATTAAGCAGAGGGTCAAATCTCCAGGAAAAAAAAGACACAAAAACATTTTTCTATTTCTAGGTCACTTCATAAGCTTGTGAAAAGAACACACTGCCTGGACGTGATGATTTATATGAAATGATGTCCATGAAATACAATTATATTTAAGGTGATGAAATATTATGTAGATAATAAAAATGCATGAGCATGCTCTTTTTAGCACATGTAGACAATAATATGTGTAAGGATACATAGTGACTTGGGACTGACTTTAAAATTGGGGACATAATGGCATGGTAAAAGAATAATTTTGCTTTTTATGCAATATTTTTTATTTAGAATTTTTATAGTAGGGCATGTATGGATTTTTAATAAAAATAAATGAATAAAAAGAGAAAATGTCAGCTCACTGAGCACAAATCACTGATGAACAGAGGGAAGGGGGATGATTCCTCAAAGTGTGTAAATCATGGCTGATGGGAACAGCCTCTCTGGTCTCACTCCATTGAGCGCTTTCTCCAGCAGCCTCAAAAGGCCTTATTCTCAGCTGGTGTCATGTGACTCTCATGTCACAGGATGCATTTTAAGCCTCCCTTGAAGAAAATTCTTTGTAAGGCTTGGATCTAGACCTCTTTATCTTCAGATAGTTGCAGATGGCAGCCTTAGGTTTCATGAAGGAAGAGGGTAGATTGGCAGACTTGAACAATTAAAATGAGTGGCTTCAGAGGGATTTTTAAATTCTCTGAATTTTACAATGAAGACCCTCTTTGCTGGGAGTAAAGCAGTAGGATGACAAAGTAAAGCTAGAGGAAATATTCTTCCTAAAGTAAAGGTGTTCCAAAAAGAAATGTGATTGAATTGGGATAGATCCACTGTAATGATGCCCTCAAATATTAAATCTTGGCTCCTGGGAGCTTGCAAAATTTCTACAAGTCATTATGAATATTTCTTAGAGCTTAATAAAATCATACATTTTATCATAGTAAGGCTGTGTAAGTTAGCTAAATATTGAGTTTTCCCTTGTTTGGAAACATCTCTGCTCACTTATACCTCATGCTAAATTCTGGAATAGAAATTCATATGTTTTTAATAACAACAGAAAAGCAATAATCACTTATGAAGTGGAATCTTTACCCTGCCTTTTTTAAGTTGACAAATAAAAATTCTATATATTTATGATATACAACATGATGTTTTGATATACATATACATTGTAGAATGGTTAAATCGAGGTAATTAGCATATACATTACCTTACATACTTACTATTTTTTGTGATGAGAACATTTAAAATCTCAGCAACTTTCAAGTACACAATAGACTGTTATGAACTATAGTCACAATAATGTACAATAGCTCTTTTGAACACATTCTTCTCTCTACCTGAAATGTTGTATCATTTGACCAACTTCTCCTCAACCCCACAGCCTCAGCCTCTGATAACCACCATTCTACTCTCTGCTTCCATGAGTTTGAGTTTTTTTAGATTCCATATATGAGTGATATGGTGTGGCATTTGTCTTTTTGTGCCTGGCTTATTTCACTTAACATAATGTCTGCCAGGTTTATTCATGTTGTTGCAGATGATAGGAATTCCTTCTTGTTTAGGGGCGAATAGTATTCCATTGTGTATATATGCCACATTATTGAAATCCATTCATCTGTTGATGGACACTCCAGTTGATTCCATGTTATTCTACCTTTGACACCAAGTCTTTGTACCTATTCAGCTCTACTCCTTCTTTAATCTTCTGGCTTGTTTTCTTTCCTGTGTCTTAGTAACTGGCCACTCTAGCTTTGCCTCAGGATCCTCTTCTGTGCCTGATACCTCTGAGCAGCTCTGGTCAGATCTACTCAAAACCTCAGGCTCCTCATCCTTGATTCCTGCAGAGGATATTCCCTACTTTGAAGTAAATAAAATTTGTTTTTTCTTGATTGGTAACATGTTCTTTTCAGGTATCAGGAAGAATCTTTGTGTTCAGGACCCTTGGCAAGTATCTGCTGGAAGGGTGATTTTCCAGTAGCAGCCATCAGAGAGCAGGCTCCTAATCTGGTAGAATAAAATACGATAAAGCAACCAGAGTACTGGTCATGACATTTGGTAACTTGGTAACACCAAAGTAGCTGAGGGAAGCTTTTAATGAAGATTGTGGAGGCTTATCTCAAACATTAAAAAATTAAACAAGTCTTACTTTTTAGTTCTTAAGTAACAGGAGGACATCTCTTTGTATGTAGGTACTTTATTTCTCTAGGATAATTTTCAGAAAATAATTTGTCAGTTGACTACTTTGGGTGGCAACTAAGTTATTTTGAAGATTCTGTTAAGTCCTTGGAGAAATTAAAGATTAAAAACTTCATTCTTGATCTCTAGCCATTCATAAATATAACAGGCAAGTCTATATAATGCAATGTAAGGTCAAATATAATGTGTTCAAAGTACCAATGAAGTACAGAGGCAGAAGAGCTGAGAGGATCTTACGTTTCTTGAAGAAATATTTCAGCTGGTCTCCAAAGGTTTAATGAAAAAAAAATTCAAAATGAAAATAAAGAAAAATCTTGTTGGTGGGAACACTGTGAACAAAGGCTTGGAGGCGCGAAAAGTGCATGATACAATGGAGGACAGTAAGTACAGAATTATTGCTAGAATTAAAGGTAGAGGAGATTGTAATGGGGAGAAAGTCTAAAAATAATTCCCAGACCAGAACATACAGTGCCCTGAATCCCAGGCTAAGAAGATTTCATTTCTTTCTGTATTCCATGAAAAACCCTTGAAGGATTTTAAGTGGAAGTATTTTTAGAACTATGCCTTAGAATGAGTTATCTTACTGCTATAGTCAGATGGTAAGATTGAAGGCCAAAAAACCAATTATTAAAATAATACCAATGGCAGATGTGAAAGACTTGAAATAGTACATTACAGAAAGAAAGAGACTACACTTTGGCCACTTAAACATCTAGAGTTTGAAAACGTGGGCACTGAGATTCTCTGTGTAGTTGTCAACTCTATTCTTGTCATTGCTCACAAGGAAGATCCAAAGTAAATGTTTCTGTTTTAAAAAGAGCTTTATGGAAACATTCATAAGGAAATAGTTGTGTGCTTAAGAACATCAGCCCTGGCCCTCCTAAAGAGGGAAAACCTTGGCAAAGTAAAGGACTGGTGTTTACATTTTCAAAAGCTGTTTTATCCTTTAAATGGTACCTATTATATAGTCAAAGAAGGCTGGTTGTCAATTTTACTGCTTCTGTAATGATAAATGTCACCCATTTTCTCCTTTGCAGGAGGGTGGATTTCCCAAGTTTATCCCAGGAAGCTAATTTTGAATGAACAATATGAAATATGATCATGGAAAATTTAGGCTACAGAAATTAAAAACCTAAAACTGAAGAATATAAGGACTTAAGGGACAATTAGAAATTACCTACTCTGGAGTTTTCTATCTTTTTATCAGCGCAGACTCCTTTCATTTATTTGTTCACTTAATAGAGGGCTTCACACAGGTCATGACCAGGGTGACCATGTTTGGTTACCAACATTGTTCACCATTTATATCCCAGCAAGTCCTATAAAGTTCAATAAATAAATAGACTTATAAAGTATAAGTTAAATGATTAGTAGCCAGTTAGCACTATTCATCACCTTTATAAACCAATATGATCTAAATGCATTGATAAATTTTAAACGAAAGCAGACACTCAATAGTTTGATTACTTTTATGGCTTATGTTTTCCATTAACCTTTTAGAGATAATTAGAAACAATTTAATAATTCTTGTTATTATCCTATATTCCTAAATCCTTAATGATCCCAGGGACTTTGAGTTAGGAACAGTAGTTCTAATCTTATTCCAAATGAAAATGAGGCACAGAGATGGGAAGTGACTTCTAAGGACATATAAGTATCATCAACATCCTGTAATTTAATCTTAAGCAGCTTTTGGGGCAAGGAAAACAAAAACAATCTCAAGATTTGCTTCAGTGGTTTCTTGTGTCTCTGGTCTGTGAGGCTGATTACATGCTGTTCTGGCTTCTGACTTTTAGGTAGAAGGCCAATGGCTGCACCTTTAGCTCTGCTCTTGTATGTAGAATTTTTTTCCCCCTAAAAGTGTTTAATTATACCAAAAAAAGCAGCTGTCTTTGATCACACAACTTGCTTAGCTACTTTCTCCAGGTTGCTTTAACATTGCCATCTGGACACATTACTCTTTTCTTTAGATCACTTTTAAATAACCATGACAAGAAAAATATTTTTAAAATAATAAAAAATCAGAAAGACAAAAAAAAGAAATCCACACAAAGCGCAGAAACAATGGAAAGAAGCAAGACAGGGTTGATTTTCCTGGAGGGAAAATATAGTCACCTGGTAATTTTGTCCTAGTTCTGGGAAAAGAGCCCTGGTTGTATCACAACCCCTCCTGTGCACTTCCTCTAATTTCTTTCCTACTCCTTTACTGTCTGCCTGCCCTCTCTTTCTTCCTGCTATTTGGGTAGGACCTGAGGCATGTCAGGTACCAGGTTTCTACTGAAGATTTCTTGTCAGTGCAAAGATAGAATACAATCAGATTGTTTGATTCTTCCCCTATGAATTTGGTTCCAGAAATGTTATATATTAATGACTAGAGAAAGATGAGTAATGACTGGGCATTATGTTGATGTGCAGACTGTATGTGACTTGAGTAGATATAGGATGTGTTATTGAGATCAGTAATATTTTCAGAGAATCGGTGTTGTGTGCTTGTACACAGGATTAGAAATAGATTCAAAGACCCCTCTTTAGTCCTGTTGTGTATGATCAAATCTCTTTTACAACTTCCCTGTCAAATATTTATCCAGTGTACTTCTCAACACTTTTCATGACAATCACAAATATTGGCCTGCTCTGATTTTGGAAAGAGCTTTCTTATAATAAACAGAAATTGGTCTCCCTATGAACTGCCCAATTTGTTCTATTCCTACTCCTTCTTATCACATAGAATAAGTTAAATTCCTTTTTCCCTGATGGCTCTGTCTGATATTTCAGAGATGTGATCACAGCTCTTTTGAATTTTCTTATCTCCAGGAGAAATTCCCCTGGTTCATTAAATTACCATTCTTAAGACTTAACCTCTACATACATTTCATGTGTTAAAGTTCCTATTTCTCATTTCACCCAGAATTATACACAGTTCTTTTTTGAAAATATTTTGAAAAATAATACAAGTAACATATATTTATTGGAGAAAAATTAGAAAACCACAGATGGCAAAAAAATATATTTTAAATGACTTATGAATAATTTATATGCAAAACAGGATGCTTTTGATATTTTGGCATATAACTTTCCAAAATTATTCACATTCATACATACACTGCTAAATTAAAAAGCAATTCCATGTATGTCTATTCTAAGAATGGGCACCAAAAATCACCTTGTAGTAAATTTTCTTTTTCTAGGAATTATCACTTAACTGAGTCCTTATAATTATGCTAATTTAAGGTTTGCTCTCACTCATTGCTCTAAAGAGAGGCCAGCAAATTTTTACTGTAAAGCCAGGAAGTAAAGGTTTAAGTCTTTGGGGGCCACACGAGGTCCTTGTTGCTCCTGCTCTTCCTCCTCCTCCTCCTTTTTCTTCTTGTTCATTTACAAACTTACAAACTTTTAAAAAATGGTAATACCATTCTTAGCTTACAGGCTGTACAGAAGCAGGGCATGACCAGAATTTAACAAAGGCTAAAGTCTGCTCACCCCTATTCTAGAGGAAGGATTTAATACAGTTTCTCAATTACTAACCTAGGCAGCCCCCAGGAAACTCCTTGATATATAGAGTTCATCTCTGGGGATGTCTTAGGTAAATATGCATAGCAATCAATGAGCCCCCTGGGAAGAAAGAAATAGAAACATCAAATACTAGCTTTTTGAGGTGTAATTTTATTAGACTCCCTCTGATGGGTTGAGACGTTCCCAGCTGAGGTGTGACAACTGGAAAGCATGCCGAAGGCTGCAAAGTAGAACTAGCTAAGAGACTAACAGACATCTGGATTATTGGCGTCGACTCTTAAATGGCTGGAGAAGAGAACTGACTTTTGCATAGCTCATGACTAACTAAGCTGGTCTACTAAAAAATTATGCCTTGGAATTAATGACTAAGGATGTGAATATATTCTTGGAGAGTTGTAATCCTCAAAGGGGCTTTCTGTTTTAGTCATAGATTATGATGTAGTAACAATTACCTCAAACCTCTGTGGCTTAACAGGACAAAGGCTTATGTATCATTCCCAGCCTGATGGATTGCTTTCCTAGAGAGCTCCCCTGTGCAACTATCCTCCAATTTATCACTCAGGGATCCAGGCTCCTTCCATCTTGTGATATCATCTTTAATGTATAACCTCCACATCTGTCATGGAAAGGAAAGGAATAACAAAGGCAATCAGTCAGGATATTATAGTCAGGCCTGAAATTGGCATTCATTACTTCCTCTCATTTGCGTTGGTCAGAATCTGTTTATAGAGTCTGAAACTAACTCCAAATGAAGCTAGGAAATATAGATGTAATATGTACCCAGGAAGAAAAAAAAATATTGTTTAATATCTGCTCAGTCCTGGTCATACTCCCTTCACTTACATGTGGGTATTGAGCGGGGTTGGGAGCAGCACATTAGCTTCTGGAAAGATCTGGAACAGCAAGAGTGTAACCACAGTAGTGACAAGCATGTACCATAACTTCAAACGTCAGTTTTTATTAGTGACTTAATTAGAAATGATGGAAGTGATGGCATACTAAAACTAGCCAAGATCTCATTCTAGCTCTTAGGTTTCTCTTTGCCTCATGTTTGGAACCCAGACGTAACTGGGCCCTTTCAGCCGAGTCAGCTCGCAGGGTTTTCAGAAACTAGAAAGTAGAAAGCAAAAGAAATGAGACATCCTGCCAAGTTAGACAAATGAGGGCTTGAGTAATTTATTTAAATAGTATATTTTATGAACTTATGCTCTAAGCTGGTGAAGTGAGCCATATCAATTAGAAGTGTGTATGTGGGGGTGGGTGTGTGTAAGAGTGCAGTTGTGTTTATAAACATACTGGAATTATCTATGCTAATCTCAAGGTATGAAGGCCAATTTTCCTAATGTGGTCTGATTAATATGATTAGTGTATGCGTGCTGTGTGTGTGTGTACCTATATGTACATATATATACATCTCTCAATATATAAATATGTTTTTTATATATAAATTTTATATATATATATAAACTCTTCTCATTTTGGTACCTAATTGTATCTAAAATCTTGAATCTTCTTCTCACATGTACTCTATATATTTGCTATTTTATGCTTGCACAACTGGCTTTTGGTGGGTAATATTTGCTATCTTATAGTGCCAAGCATATATTCTCCCTCTTATTGGTAACAACAGTAACTTAAATTTTATTTGGAAAATTACACCTTAAAATGAATCAAGGTGTAGGGAAATTTAAATTTTCCCTCTGAAGGTTTGATAATTTTAATTTATAAAACAAATTGATAATAGACAGAGTAACAGGAAAAAAGGCATACATATTTTATTATGTGCACATGTGTGCACAGGAGTCACATAAAATATAAAAACTCAAAGAAAAGCAAAATGGGTGATGCTTTTATACCATCTTGAAGGTACAAAAGCAATAGGAACTTGGATCATGGCAAAACAGGTTATGGGAGGGAGAGAAGGCTTGGCTAGCAAAGGTGGTCTTGCTATATAGATGAAACCTCACAAGTAGCAGCCCTCTGAGAGAATAGATGGTAACTGTGTCTTTCAGACCTTTAAAAGTGTCAGACTCTCTTGTTATCTAGATTATTAGACTGGACTTGTTTATGTCTCTTTTGAGGCAGGTTCTCCAAGTTTCTCATACTTTATGGAAACTGTCATCTTTCCAATAAATTATTATTATTTTTTATTAAGAACAACCAGGGTTATATTCTGTAGCCTGTAATCCAAGAATACCTAAATGATACACACTTGAACCTCAATGTGTATAAAGAACATTTTTCTTTTGTTATAATATATGTATATATTTTATATATATATATATATATATATTTGTTACCTATTGCACTATACTATCTAGGTATTTTTATATGACTTCTGTCAAATAACTTTTTCCCTAACTGATTCTGTTTCTTTGTATGTACAGACATAGTAAATATGCATAATATTGTCAACAAATCACTGATAAATATATTTCTATCTGTAAAGAATATCTTCTTCCTTTCTTGTAATTTTAAACACTTTTTTGTGACCTTATGTGGACAAACAGTTCATGTGAAATTTGAAAGAATAAATGTTTTTTACACATACTCTTCAATTGATGGTATTTGTTTTCTACCCTCCTTAACGGATCTCTAAAAATTTAAAATGTCTGTTTGGTCCAATTGTTACCAGATAAAGAGAGTTGAAGGCTCCTCTTAATAAAAGGCAAGGACGCTTGACTGAACTTGGGTTCAAGGCCCAACTTAGGAAGGTTAGAGTCCTTCCTAAGAGTTAGGAGGGTTCCAGGCCCCTCTCAGTAAAGTCCTTCACAGCTAAGGGACTCTTTAAGCTAAGATTAGTCTCTCTGGACTAATCTGCCTTGCACTCTTTGCTGATGTCTGTGGATGGCAGGGTTAGGCATGTACAGGATCATGGGACATGGGGAGCTTTTTCCTTCCCAAAGTGGGACACAAGAGCTGATGGGACTGTGGGAAAATCATCCCTTCACTATCAACAAGCAGCCACCTGAACTTTTGAATCAGTATCATTGCAATGGGTGGGTCTTTCCCAGACGTCCCTGAGCTCTTTGTTTCTCCACCCTGTTGCAGGCAATGTTTTTCTCCCTTTCTCTCCTTTCCCTTTCCTATATTTTCTGTTAACCAGGGCAACCATCTTTCCCAGAGACCACATGTTGAAACTCCTTTAATCCACTTTGAGTGGACTAAAGATGACAGGGCCCAACCGGAGGCAAGTTTGAGCCTTGCCAGTTCTATGTTGGGTGCAAAGCAGAGTGGCTAATTGTCAAGGTTTTCTCAAATGTATTTTGCTCTGGCTGGAATGGAAAATGTTAATTTTGTACCCCCATGCAGCCAGGTGGGTGGCAACTTGCAAATTTGAGAGGCTTTTGACTGTGGTTGTGAATTTGTCTTTCTGTGTTGTTCTGCAATGGAGAGGGGTACCTTAGCATAGAATGTGGGCCTAAGACCCCATAACTCCTCTGTTCCAGCCAACCTGGCAAAGTGGTCAGTTGCAAACTTTGCTGCAGGTCCCTGAAAAAAAAAAACCTGGATGAAATTTCCCTCCCTTTATGTCCTTGAGAACTTAACCTTGTAACCACAGGGTGGTACTTTCTCTTGATTTTCACCATCCAGCGGACAAGAATTTTGGAGTTCCTGTCATAGTTATCTCTGACATTATCCTGAGCATTTAAAAGCATTTGCAAGGTCAAAATTGGCTGCTCTAGGCACCTTCTGGGAAGAGCAACGGAAACTGCCCTGCGCCTTCGTTTAGTGGATGAGACTTTATGGCTTGGGTTCAGAATTCAATTCCTGGCTTAGAGGATGAGTCTTTCCTGATTTGATATCTGCATGACCTTTACTATTTGTTGATTGTTTCCCCTCCACCAACTGTCTTGAATTTTCCTTTCTCTGAGCACCTGAGAGGTTACCTTTAGTAAAGTTCAAAAGCCAGAAATATTGACTTTAACATGGGTAAAGTCGGGTTAAAAGTGGATATTCAAGCTCTAACAGTCTGGGACTCTTTGGGAAAAACAGAGGAGATACCACACACCCATTTGGAGAAAACCTCTGTTTTCCTCATGAAACCCTAGGAAGTGAAACTGGATAGATCCATCTGAAAATCTAAGACTGTTCTGTTTTGCCTTGCAATATCTGATGGTTTTGACTTTGGGAGGTATTAGAAATTACTTTGCATTATGAGAAAGCTTTGGTGTGCAATAATTAGGTAGAAAATACAGTTTTGGGAATAGCTAATGGCAATTATGGGGGGATACTCAGCTCTTTTCATGTTTGGATCAGAGAAGCATGCTCTTGGCCACCTGGAAAACTAGGAAGATGTCGCAAACCCTAGCACCCCCCGCCCCACTGAGAGATAAGACTCCCATGGGGCATGAGCTAATCACAGAATGGGCTAATTGGCTTTGGGTTGCTTTGCAATAAAATGCACAGTAAAATCATTGCATTTTCTTATTCCATACTGCTTTTCTTTTTGGGATCTAAGATTTGGTGTAAAAATGGGACCCTTAACTTTTGGGGATTTGTTTTGCCTTCTAGTTGTGCCTGCTAATTAAGTGGTAGAAATTGCATGCTTTAAAGAGAAACTTATAAACTGGCAAATAAAAAAACCTTACAACTACTGGATCTTCTGTCTGTGTATTTATATATGTTGTGTGTGTGATGTTTATATATAAAGTGCTCCAATTAATTGGCTTAAAAATAATAAGTGCTTAAATCAAATATTTTGTGAGAAAAGTAAAAAGGGTAATTAATGCCTTTTAATTCATATGACGTAAGTAATCTTTGGGAAACTAAAACAGTTTTACATGCAAGATGTATAAGGATAGTGAAATGTGTTTTTGGTAAAAGAGTCTAAGAAGGCATGGAAATGTGAATAATTTTTTTGGCCTGGTTTAAAGGGTTAAAGAATTGTTTTCGGTTAGATAGGGAAAAGTTGAAGGTTTGAACAAGTTGTGGAAGGTTTGTGAAAAATTAATCTTGTAAAAGTAATTCTGTGTGTTAACATATTGGCTAAAGTTAAAGGAGTATTATTCAGTTTTTCCATAAATTGTGAATTGGAATAAAAGCACAACACATTTTTTCTTAGAGCACTAACCTGCTCTTTAACCAAAAAAAAAATGTAAAGGGTGATGAAAGGTTTATAAGAATCTTACCTTAAGGTCAAACTGATTAAAATTGAATAGATTTGTCTATAAGTTTTTATTAAGAATTGGGGTTGACATTAATATCATACTAAAGCAAAGGGTGAAATTTGACTTAGATGGTATAAAAATCATACAGGAAGCATCATCAAGTATGAAAGTTTGACTTTCTTTGGGCTGTATTTGTATAAACATGCTATTGGTATGTGTTCCAAATTAATGGAAAACTCCTATAATTTTGAGATGACTTAGTATATGTTACTAATAGTTATAATTGTTAGGTAAAATTATTGTATGCCACAGAGGTAATCAAATTTCCTTGTCAATCGTGTTTTCAACTGTGGCTGCCCTAAGACATTTGTCATTTACAGACAATTGTCTTGTTTTGATTCTCTTTAAAATGTGGTTTATAGTCATCTATAGGACTTTGACAGGTGCTCTTGAATGCAAGTTCCTGATAACTTTGGTGATTGGGATATTAGAATAGAAGAAAAACTTTCAGCACTCTGATGAAGAGCTGAAATATTCATGAATATCAAGTAGAACAGGAGTTAACTGCATGGACTGAACTAGTAGAAGACTGAAGTAATCTTTTTTGATGCTTTGCTTAAAATGCTGCTGATTTTTTTATTTTTGGAGTCAAGGAAACTTTTCTTTTGAGATATTGACAGCTTTTAACAGTTGAGTAAAGCATACTCCTATGAACGAAACTTGGAGCATATTTGTTTCTCTCTACCTAATTTCTCCAGAATTTGGAAACTATTTGTGAGTATTCTTAACTTATGCCAATATAGTTGTTTGCATACTTGCAAGAAGAATCTGTTTTCATTTGTAATAGGACACAATTGGAGAAACTGGTTATTTTACCAAGGCTTTGACTAGAACAGTGTTCTTTCCTGTAAGGAATCAAACTTGACTTATAGAGCCAATAAAACCTTTTTGGGAAAACTGGCCTCATACATTGTCTACACAGTACCTGTGCAGGGTTCCTAACCTGTGTAAGTAAAAAAATGTCACTTTCAGACAGCCCCAAGTTATCTTGCAACCTCAACAGGAGAGAAATTTACCCAACTCATAGATATTTGAGGGTAAAAACACATGGCTGGGCTCAGCTTTAAAAAAAATCATTATCTGAGATTCCTCCTCTGGAACAGAGTTCCCTCAAAGCCAATTTAAAAAACCTATGTGGAAAAATAATTATTCTTGCTGCACATTATATAAATAATCAGGCCAACTATAATAAAGCAAACCATTCTTACCATGATTTGTCTTCAGTAAAAATGGAAGACTGGAAAGAGAAAAAAATATGTTTCAAGAACTGTGGTACACCTGTTATTAGATTCCAGTTTCATCAGTTTTTTTTTTTTAGTCTTTTTCCTGCAATTTTGAGTAACCCTGCTTATTCTGGTGAACCAACCAGTGATCTATACTCAAAACATACAAGAGGGATGGGTAATGTAAAAATTGGGATCATTATTCTAATTCTAGGCATGTATTGGAATTGGCTAGCAACCCCGTGTCAGCTTGGTTCCAGCAACTACCCAGTTCATGGAAAACCTTATTTAGTTTACTTGGGATAATTTTACTTATTTTGCTTTACTGTTGTGGAATATATTGCTGTTGTACTCTTTGTATAGGAATGTAGTATAAGCTTAATGAATGTTTTCTTAAATTGAACACTTATTAATCTTTCAGATATGACCTATTGTTAGAACTCAGAATTACCAATGGCCCTTACCAGACTGATGCTTTCTGCCTGAGCTCCTCTCTACCCCAAATACAAGAGGCCCTAAAAGTTAAGCAGGAATATTATCACCCCTATTCAGCCTGAAGAAGTTACAGAAGGTGGATCTTCATCTCTCTACAATCCTTAAGATTAAGGGTTCCCTTACAAAAGGGAGGGAGGAAATATGTTAGAGGCATTTGAAGCAGAGCAACTCCATCTTGAATAGGAGTGGGGTAAAATAAGGCTGAGACCCACTGGGCTGCACTCCCAGGAGGTTAGGCATTCTAAGTCACAGGATGGGACAGGAGGTCAGCAAAACGTGCAGGTCACAAAGACCTTGCTGCTAAAAGGATGCAGTAAAGAAGCAGGCCAAAACCCACCAAAACCAAAATGGCAATGAAAGTGACTTGTGGTCGGCCTGACTGCTCATTACATACTTACTATAATGCACTAGCATGCTAAAAAGTACTCCCACCAGTGTCATGACAGTTTACAGATGCTATGGCAGCATCAGGATATCACCTTATATGCTCTGAAAGGGGGAGGAACACTCAGTTCCAGGAATTGCTCACCCTTTCCTGGAAAACTCATGAATAATCCACCCCTTGTTTAGCATATAATCAAGAAGTAGTGATAGCAGCTGAGCAGCCCATGCTGCTGCTCTGCCTATGGAGTAGCCATTCTTTATCCCCTTACTTTGTTAATAAACTTGCTTTTACTTTACTCTTTGGACTTAGTCCAAAATCTTTTTTATGTGAGATCCAAGAACCCTCTTGTGGGTTCTAGATCAGGACTCCTTTCTGGTAACACAATGTGGAAAAGAAAGTATACATTTGACTCAAAGTGTCAATAATGAAATTACAAGGCCGGGTGCAGTGGCTCACGTCTGTAATCCCAACACTTTGGGAGGCTGAGGCAGGCAGATCACAAGGTCAGGAGATCAAGACCATCCTGGCTAACAGGGTGAAACCCCGTCTCTACTAAAAATACAAAAAATTAGCTGGGCATGGTGGTGGGCGCCTGTAGTTCCTCCTGCTGGGGAGGCTGAGGCAGGAGAATGGCATGAACCTGGGAGGCAGAGCTTGCAGCGATCCGAAATCGCGCCACTGCACTCCAGCCTGGGCAACAGAGCGAGACTCCATCTCAAAAAAAAAAAAAAAAAAAAAAAAAAGAAATTACAGTGAGTTATTTTTGGTTATTGTACTAGTTATCTATTTGTGCATTACAAACTAACTAAAAGCCTAGTGACTTAAATCAATAATAAATATTTGTTAATTATCATATATTCTGTGAGTCAGGAATTTAAGAGTGGCTTGACTAAGTAGTCTTGTTCCTGGACCAAACTGAGGGTCAGGTTGCTATTCTTGTGGCTCAATAACAAGATGCAAATGAACTGGGAGAAAAGGGAGTTTTTATTTCTGTAACCAGTTACAGGAAAAAGGCCTAGAAATTATGGCCAGGCCAACTCAAAATTGCAAAGTTCTCCACAGCTTATATACCTTCTAAGCTCTATGTCTACATGTAAGCATGCATTCACCTAAAGACGTAAGTGATTAACTTCTTTTAATCCATAACTAAGGTCTAAGTCTTGAAGATCTTCCTCTGGAGCCTCAGCAAATTTACGTAATCTAAATGGGTCCAGGTGCTGGGGTGACTATCCTTATCTTGTGTCCTGCTAAATCACAGAGGTTTGGGGAGTTCCTTCAGCCCCCCAATAAAACTTATTTAATCCTAAATGGGTCCTGTTAAGTATTCCTTCAATATTTTGTGATGCTTTAAGGCCCAGAAAAGGCCTAGGCAAAACTCTTGGTGGGCTTTTGTACATTCCAGCCTTTGTATAAGGACACTGGCTCTTTCAGCTTTTAATATTTAATTTAACCACTCAGTCAATACTGAACAGTTGTTATGGAGGCCTGCATTAGTGAGACCTGGCCTGCCACAGTCTGGCATAAGGTATCTCATGAAGTTGCAATCATCTATTGGCCAGGGCTGAAGTTACCTAAAGACTTGACTGAGGCTGGAGAATCTATTTCCAAGGTGACTCATTCAGGGGCTTGCAAGTTAGTGTTGGTTTTGGTGGGAAGTTGTAGCTCCCTTCCACAAAGGCTTCGCCACAGGACTACTTGACCATCCTCATGGCATGGCAGTAGCTTCTCCCAGAGCAGATCCAAGAGAGCACAGAGGAAGTTGCAATGCCTTTATGACCTAGTCTTGTGACTCACACATTGCCACCTCCATCATACTTCATTGGTTATAAGGAAAATAAAAATGTCTTACGCCAAGATATATTTCTTTGACATGTTTTAAGATGGCTGTCACAGAGTCAGCAAACAGAAGTAACTTGCAAAGCTGTTTTTGTTGGGGAGATTTGCATCTGAAGAGAATCTGCATTGATGCAGCCAGGCCTCCCCTTGTCCAGATCTACAAAAAAATAACTGTGAATCTGATACCTTTATAGGTCTGAAAGGAACATTTATCATCTCTTCTCTCTGAGGGTTGCTACCTGCGAGGTTTAATCTACATAACAAGATCACCTTTGCTAGCCAAGCCTCTTCTTCTCTACCTCTCATGATCTGTTTTGCCACCAACACCTGATTTACCACCATAACCTGATTTTGACCATGCTTTAAGCCCCCATTCTTTCTGTAACCTCAAGTTGGTATATAATCTTCTGCACCCCATTAGGGATAGGATAATCACTCTGTGATCCTTCTCGTGCACACATTAATATATTGTGTATGCATTTTCTCGATTTAATTTGCCTTTTGTGATTTGATTTTTCAGTGAATCTTCAGAGAGCAAAGGGGAAGTTTTTCCTTGGTTCCTACATTCACATAGACCAGCTATCATTCATTTTGGGAGAAGACTATACAAGGACATAAATACCAGGAGGCAAATATCATGGAGGCCGTTTTGGAAACTGACTATTAGTTAGTGACTGAATTTCATTAGTGTTCAGCAGTGGAGTTCATTTATATAGCCATCCAATGGGCCACGTAGGCTACACTAATAGAGTGTTTCTATGCATGGGAGAAAAGTACAAAGCAACACTCAAGGATTTTTTTCAAATTACATGTAACATCTCTCCTCATTTCACATGACAAGGGTCCAGTGTGTTCTCTATGAATGTGGGCTCCAAGGTTTTTGGAATTATGACCCTATTGAAATGACAATTAATTAAAAAATATAAGGGGTTGTATTTCTGAAGCCAGTAGAAAAACTTACTTCACTAAAGTAAGCCCTCAGGTGTCTTGCATTTTACAGACTCATACCCAAGCCACTTATCCTGATTTATTCCACATAATCCATCACAAGCTGTTTTCAACTCCACTCAACCTCAATCTTTCTTTGACATTGTTTTTGTATGACATTGGCACCCTCCTTAACCAGACATCAATGTATCCGTCTAGTTTCCTCTACCCACACATCCTCAAGAACTGTTTATATGGTTGACCCTGTGAAATATGGAGGCCAAGCAGTGCTGCTTCCGTGCTCTTATGAAATTATGTAGTACTGAATGCAGAAAATGTACACCCACTGTCTCTTCTGGGCAGGACACAGTTTGGACATAGTGAGGGTGCCAGGGGGAACAGTGTTTCTTTAGTGCCTTGATGTTGGTAATTTTCCTTTTTCCCCCGAGTCGGAGTCTTGCTCTGTTGCCCAGGCTGGAGTGCAGTGGTGTGATCTCGGCCCACTGCAACCTCTGCCCCCCAGGTTCAAGTAATTTTCCTACTTCAGCCTCCCAAATAGCTGGGATTATAGGCACCCACCACCACGTCCAGCTAATTTTTGTATTTTTAGTAGAGATGGGGTTTCACCATGTTGGCCAGGCTGGTCTCGAACTCCTGAACTTGTGAGCCACCATGCCCAGCTGATGTTGGTAATTCCAGGAGTACTAGGAGACCAGATAGATAACAGGGATTTTCGTGGAAATGGTCAGAGGTGGAGAAGTCAGTGAGATTCTTTGACAGACCTACATGAATAAGGAAATTGATAAGAAAATTTATTAGAAGAGAGAAAGAAGTAGAATAAATTATTTACTAACTATAAATGGTATACTTACATATACATGTGAAAAGTCCCCTAGGGGATCCCTGAAATAAATGAGAGACAATTTGAGGAAATCTGGAAGTCCCATAAGAGCAAGTCAAAGCAAGCATCATTAAATTAAATTTTACCATTAGGGCATTAAAATGTCCTTACTGCATTTCAAGTATTGTATTATGCTCAAATTCCACCTTCTAAAGATAAGACTAGTCCTAAAATCTAGGGTTGGGTACAAATATAGCTGGAAGTTAAGCAGTTCTAGCTGTGATGAGAGAAAAACAATAGAGCAGGGCTGTCCAATGGAACTTCCTGCAATGATGGAAATGTTTCATACCTGCACAATCTAATACGAGAGCCACTAGGTGCATGTGGCTCAAGAGTATTTGTAATGTGATTAGTGCAGCTGAGGTACTACATTTTTGGTTTTGTTTCATTTGTTCAAGTTGAACACAGTTTCACTGAAGGTGCTCTTTAGCCACATGTGGCTACTGGCTACAGGATTCTACAGTGCAGCTATACAGACTTGGAGGCAAATAAGCCTGATAGTACCTAAAGACAGCACCATTGTCACCACCACCACCATTGTCAATATAGGCATCATCGTAGTCATGATCATCACCATAATCATCATCATTATCATCATCACTGCCACATTAGCTCTTACAAATATCCTGTCACTGGAATGCTGCAGTAATTAATTTCTTTAATCACCTGTCTGCTTTCATTCATGTTCCCTTCCAATGTACTACAACTAGAATGAACTTGATAAAAGAAAATGTAATTATACTACTGTTCTGCTTAAAATCTTGGAATGACCCTGCATTAATTCAGCATTAAGTACAACCTCCTTAGCAAGGCTCATATACTCCCTTTCCTACTCCTTATCCAGTTTCACAGGATTTTGATCCTTGCCTATTTCCCTGGCCTTATCTCTAGTTATTTTTTCATGTATTCTATATTTCAGGGATACAAAACTTTATTTATTTACTTAACTATACCATGCATTGTTTTGTTTTTGTTTTTAGCCTCCAGGCTTGTGTATCCTTTATTCCCTCTTTCTATAAGATTTTCCTCCCTTTTCTTTTTTGGGCACATCTTAGCCTTCTGCAGGTCTCAACTTAAAAGGCACATCTTTCATGAAGCTTTACCTGAATCCCTTGGGTGAGGGAGGTGAGGTATTATAGCTATGGTCTCCTAAAGTACCCAGATTAAGCTTATTATAAAACATACCAGGCTTTATTGAAACTACTTACTTAATGTCAGTTGTTCTCATTATACTGTGAGCTTCATGAGAGCCCTGCATTTCTCTGTCATTTTAAATCAATGTATACTTTAACTAGACTTCAGCCAGGTACAAAACAAATATTTAATAAATGCTGGCTAAACAGATAAATGAAGAAATTTATACATCGGCCCTAATTTCCCTACCATCACTACCACCTCCTTCCATCTCTAGAGAGTAGTACCACAGGCTCTAGTCCTGTTCTTCCTTCCATTTATTTTAAATCTTCCTGCTTCATCTGATTAACAAATTCTTGCTGCTCTTGGTTACTAATGGCAATAAATTACTTTATCAAGATGAATATCTACATCGAAACAATGTCATAATGAAGATTTATTGATTCAATGGGAAAGTTATTCTAAATGGAAATTTCTTACAATTGACAAGTGGGTGGAGAAGAAAGCTTAGGACAAGAGGCCCCCTCATTTTCATTCTCTAAGTCTTTGCCTGCCTTGTAAATGATCACCTGCTCTGCTTATACATATAAATTTGGCCTTAGATTTTTTTGTTCCTGAACACATGTTGAAAATGGGGATTAAGTATACTTTAAGGATACTTAGAACTAGAAACACCAATTAAATTGGAAGAGGGTAATAGTTCAGCATAATGAAACAGTGTTGAGGCATTTCAAATGAAAGAATTAGAAACAATACACATTTGGAAAATGTAGAGTCAGAGGAGGAAAATATCTGTGCCTGGCCAGACTTTATATATGAAGTTTTTCATATATTAACTTATGGAATATTTGTAACTGATAATATCTTTTTCCATTTTACAGTCAAGAAAACTGATGCTCACAAATGTTGAACACTAAGATGACATAGTGAGTAAAGAATTCACAATCCCATGTATATACCAATGCTCACATCATTAAACTACGCTTTCTTTCAACAGAAAAAAATATCAACTCAAGGGTTTGGGGGAAGAATGGCCACTGGAATAAAAAATCTAGAGAGTGTTGTCTGAGCTGGATGAAAGGGAAAAATTAGGAACAGAAGAAAACAAAATGGCTCATGTGAGGACATGACACTTAGTGACAGAAATGAAAAAACCAGTATGATTCTTTCATGTGAAGACCTTCCTTTTGCATAGAAGAGACTAATGGCCACTCAGTAATGGGATCTTATGGTACACAAAGCCCCTCTCTTTAACCTGCCTCATTGCCTGGGATTTGCTCTATCAGAGTCACTCATGTGGCAAGAAACAGTCCTATTAAAATATAGTACCCATATTATATATACTCAGTCTATAATGGCAACATGACAATCTTTGTCTAATACTGCCCTAAGTAAATACCTGTTGTTTTTGCCTGCCACAATTCTCTCCCCACTTGTGGTAATAGTATATCAAATTTTCATGAGGAAACCATCCCTTTTTCATTTTCAGCCTACATAATTACAGCAGGACTGTCTTACCTTTTGCTTCTAGATGTGTGATTACTAATTGGTAATCATTAGAGAATTTAATCCTCTGAGTGGTGAAGAAATGGGCATATCAGTGAGAATTCTATCCAGGACTTTGCTACAATAGCTGGGAAAGGGTTGTTCTCCTTCCGCCAGTTTCTAAGCATGTGTGTGTTGTAAGCTTGAACCTGTTTGTGGTTAGTTCTGTTACTATATCTTGGGTGCTATGTTAGTCAGGGTTCTCTAGAGGAACAGAATTGATACCATAGATGTGTATATGAAGGAAAGCTTATTAAGGAGTATTGACTCACAAGATCACAAGGTGAAGTCCCACAATAGGCCGTCTGCAGGCTGGGGAGCAAGGAAGTCAGTCCGAGTCCCAAGACCTCAAAAGTAGGGGAGCCGACAGTGCAGCCTTCAGTCTGTGGCCAAAGGCCTGGGAGCCCCTGGCAGATCACTGGCGTAAGTCCAAGAGTCCAAAACTGAAGAACTTGGAGTCTGATGTTTGAGGGCAGGAAGCATTCAGCACGGGAGAAAGATGATGGCCGGAAGACTCAGCAAGTCTAGTCCTTTCAACTTCTGCCTGCTTTATTCTAGCCATGCTGGCAGCTGATTAGATGGTGCCCACCCAGACTGAGGGTGGGTCTGCCTCTCCCAGTCCACTTACTCAAATGTTGATCTCCTTTGGCAACACCCTCACAAACACACCCAGGAACAATACTTTGCATCCTTCAATTCAATCAAGTTGACACAATATTAACCATCATGAGTGTGAACCTAAGAAGTGGGTCAATACCAAGAGCAAAGTTGAGAAGTGGAGAGAAACAGATAACAAAATGTGAATAAGTCTTCAGATGTGTGATCTGATGTCTACCTATTTGACTAGGATTTTTGTCCTTATACAGTTTTAAGTGAGTTTGATCACTAGTAAACAATAGTCCTAACTAATTCCGCAGCTGTTAATATAAATTAAGCCTGAGGCGTCACTGATTATTAAACTTGGAAACTTACGCAAACTCAGGTTTGCATTGTCTTTTATGAGTACTTTTCTAGATCCAAGTTGCACATTTTCTCCTCTGCAAAGTTTACTAGGCCAAGCATAATACAACTCTTATGTGTTGGCTGTTAATCTGTCACTGACATATCTGAGTGGTTATTCAGATTCATGCCTGATGAGATTGAGACATAAGATGGAGCATTTTGCATGAAGAGTGCAGAGACTAGGAAAAAGTAATAGCCAGAGTAAAGCAGGTACCAAAATGTGACTGCAAGCCCATAAGTAAAAAATTCTATTATTAGGAAAAAATATTTCTAGAGAATCTAAAACTAAAAGAGCTTTTCCACATGTTTGACTTTGTTTCATCCTCACAATTCGTGAAGTAGTTATTTTACCCAACTTGCTAAAATTTGTAGAGATGAGGAAGCTGAGGCAAAGAAAAGAGCAACCTGCCTATCAATACAATGGCAAAGAATATAGCATAGGTATGAACCCAGAGAATCTAGAGCCATAGACCTGTTCCACTAACCACTGCTTTAGTGGTCCTCAAAGTGCCATCTCCTGTGTGCTCTTGAGATCTTTCCATGAGATCCATGGAAACTAAGGCATGATTTGCCTTTTTCATAGCAACATTTACACTCATGAGGCAAAATATTTGTGGATAAACTGCTGGTGCCATTGCAAAGATGAATGCAGTGGCATCGAACTGTACTGGTAGTCACTGTGTTCTTCACACACTCACAAAACAATAAAACTCTTAATGCCAAGGACGTTAATGTTATACTTGATAAAGCAGTAAAATTGCTCATCATATTAACATCTCAACACTTGTATGTATGTCTTTTCAGTATTCTGTGTATGATGAAAAGTACACATAAGCCTTTTATATTTCTTGTAAACTATGATGGTTGTCTGAAGGAAAAGCACAGGTATGCTTATTTGAATTGAGAGATGAACTAGCCACTTTTTTTTTTTTTTTTTTTGAGAAAAGATCTCACTGTGTCACCCAGGGTAGAGTGCAATGGCATGATCTCAGCTCACTGCAACCTCCGCCTCCTGGGTTCAGACAATTCTCGTGCCTCAGCCTCCCAAGTAGCTGAGATTACAGTTGCACACCACCACGCCCAGCTAATTTTTGTATGTTTTGGTAGTGATGGAGTTTCACCATGTTGGTCAGGCTGGTCTCGAACTCCTGACCTTAAGTGATCCACCTACCTCGACCTCCCATAGTAGTAGGATTACAGGCGTGAGCCACCATGCCCGGCATTTTTTTTTAAATAGAACATCTTATTTATTACAAAGAATGAGAAACAAATTAAGATTACTCACACTTGGATATTTTGTAGATAATTTCTCAAAAATGAATGAAGTGAGCCTGTCACTACAAAGTGAAACAGATGACAATATTTATTGCCATTCATAAAACTTGAGCTTTTAAGCAAAAACTAGAATTTTTGAAAACTTATATTTAGCACTGTGCACTTAATAACTTCCTAATAAAGACTCTTCTCAGCCAGGCATGGTGGATCATACCTGTGATCCCAGCACTTTGGGAGGCCGAGGTGGGTGGATCACTTGAGGTCAGGTGTTTGAGACCATCCTGGCCAACATGATGAAACCCTGTCTCTACTAAAAATACAAAAATTAGCTGGGTGTGGTGGCACACACCTATAGTCCCAGCTACTTGGGAAGCTGAGGCAGTAGAATTGCTTGAACCCGGGAGGTGGAGTTTGCAGTGAAAGAAGGTTGCACCACTGCACTCCAGCCTGGGCAATAGAGCAAGACTGTCTCAAAACAAAACAAACAATAGACTCTTCTCATGGTATCAACGATGATATTAAAAATGAAAAGTGTCAGCATTTGAAAGATATGCATAATTCAGTTAACCAATGTTTTTTAAGTGATCAATCCGTATTACAAAATTGCTCACAAGTAAATGATGCAAAGTGCTAAACCATGGGTTATAATGTAAGTGCGAGAAGTTCATAATTATGGTTGTAGAGTCCACTTTGCAACTAACCTTTAAGAAATTAACAGACACTTCTCAAAAGAAGACATTTATGCAGCCAAAAAACACATGAAGAAATGCTCATCATCACTGGCCATCAGAGAAATGCAAATCAAAACCACAGTGAGATACCATCTCACACCAGTTAGAATGGCCATCATTAAAAAATCAGGAAACAACAGGTGCTGGAGAGGATGTGGAGAAATAGGAACACTTTTACACTGTTGGTGGGACTGTAAACTAGTTCAACCATTGTGGAAGTCAGTGTGGCGATTCCTCAGGGATCTCGAACTAGAAATACCATTTGACCCAGCCATCCCATTACTGGGTATATACCCAAAGGACTATAAATCATGCTGCTATAAAGACACATGCACACGTATGTTTATTGCGGCACTATTCACAATAGCAAAGAGTTGGAACCAACCCAAATGTCCAACAACGATAGACTGGATTAAGAAAATGTGGCACATATACACCATGGAATACTATGCAGCCATAAAAAATGATGAGTTCGTGTCCTTTGTAGGGACATGGATGAAACTGGAAAACATCATTCTCAGTAAACTATCGCAAGGACAAAAAACCAAACACCGCATGTTCTCACTCATAGGTGGGAATTGAACAATGAGAACTCATGGACACAGGAAGGGGAACATCACATTCCGGGGACTGTTGTGGGGTGGGGGGAGGGGGGAGGGACAGCATTAGGAGATACACCTAATGCTAAATGACGAGTTAATGGGTGCAGGAAATCAACATGGCACATGGATACATATGTAACAAACCTGCACATTGTGCACATGTACCCTAAAACCCTAAAATATAATAAAAAAAAAAAAAAAAAAAAAAAAGCTGTAAATAACTCAAAAAAAAAAAAAAGAAATTACTAATTGTCAAAATTTTCAGTGCAGTATCGGAAAGAATATATGCAATATTTTGACTTTTCTTAATGTTCAACCAAAATTATCACAACAAATTGAATTCAGAATCATATATACTAAGCCAGCTATTAAAGAGATTTATAAAAAGCAAGACAATGGCACTCATCACACTAATTGCTTTTGTATGTTTTGAAAGACAGTTATTTTTATTAAAAACGTTATTTTAATGTGTAATAATTTATTATTAATATTTTAAAATATTTAATGAACATATTTTTAAAATTTCTCATTTTTAATTATTAAGATAGTAAATATCAATAGATAAAAATTACATAAATACAAGCTGTTTGGGTTCCTTAATAACTTTTAACAGTATAAAGGGATGCAGAGACCAAAAATGTTTGAGAATCATGGCAATATTCTGCTTCTCAAACATAAAACAAATGTAGTTATGGTTCTTCTTTCAAGTAACTTGCCTTTTAGAGGAAAGGGGAAACTAAAAAATAAGTAAACAAAATACGTATGGTTGGAGAAAAATGCTTTGAAATAAATGACTCCAGGACTGTGATAATAATAATTAGAGGGAGAATAGGAAGTGGGCTAATTTTTCACTGGACTGTTCAGAGAAGGCCTTCTTAGGGAGGTGACAGTTAAGCTGAGATGAGAAGAATGAGAAGGTGTCAGCAATGCAGCAAGCTAAGGGAACAGTCACAGGGGATAGCAATGTAAAGAGGCCGAGGCAGTGTAAAAAGCTTGCACTAGATTCCAGAATTGTATCATCCCAAAGCCCATGCTGCACTCTCCTTCTCACAAACCACAACAGATTTCTCTTAAGCCAGTTGTGCTCTGGCCCTTGGAATAATCCACCTGGAAAACAGAGTGGAGATTGTTTTGAATCTTCCTGAGTGATGGCTTTACATTCAGTTAGTTGGCAGGTTAATCCAGAGTTTGCAAACAGCCTTCCGTTGCTCTAAGGAGTAGAACTCTCAGGAGCAATGCTTGTCAGCAGTGCCAGGAAACTGCTGTTGCAAGAAATAGGAAAAAGAGTGGAATTTAATTTTACTGAGAGAAGATTTAAAGGGGACCTATAAATTATGTAGCTAGTTTTCTATATCTTGGCCCCTGTCTGGAATTTTTCGAAGTAAATTATTTGAGCCAATTTCACTGTGGTTGCAAATATTACGTCGTGCGCTGTGGTCTCTGAAGCATGTGCCTTTTGCTGAGCTAGCATTCTGTAAACCTGCTGTGAGCTACTGAAGACAGTGGTAGTTCTCACTGAAAGGGTTCTCTCATTCTCCACTCCCCAAGATGCTCGTGAAGGGCTCAGAGGCAAAAAATGAAATGACATCTGTGTAGTAAATGTGGAAAACTATAAGCATTATTTCACAGAATTATGGAATTTCTTTTTATTTCCAAAAGTCAGATGGTAATACCTACATCACCTCCTGTCTGGAGAGAGCTTTTACAAAGAAGTAGTTGGGCAAACTTTAAAGGAGGACATGTGTCAGTATCACAGTACAGACGTTCATGTGGAAGCACTAGCTCAGATGCAGAGGGAGAGCATGAAGGAGAAGCTACATGCTAGGTCCGCATGACACAAAACAGCTGGCTGACTAAGATAATTAAGCAACCCACGATTTGATTCATAAGTCACATCTCTGATTTATAGCCTTGCAGTCAAAAGAGCCTGTGTTCATGGCTGGATATTGTAGGGGGAACCATAGATACCCTGCACATAGATGATGAGGCAGTTTATCTCAGGCTTCCCTTTCATTCGCCTCTATTGGGAAACCATTCTTCTTTCATTCTTCTCTATGTTACCCTCTCCTTCACAAAAGGAAATATACTCTCAGAGTTTTAGTTATTGCCCCTGTGCTGATGACTCAAATATTTATGTCCAATCCTGGCCTTCCTGGAAGTTAATATTCTTCATGTTTGTCTGTTGGACATATAGCCACATATCCAAAATCCAACCACACTTTTAAAGTCAGTTCTTTGACCCTACTCTCACTGTTGATGTCATCTCCTGTCTTCTCATTTTTGCACCTGGCTGCTTTTCTTTTCCGGTTTTGGGAGTCAAAATTGGGAAGTTATTGGTGGTTTGTGTGCTTCATTGCTTACCTGAAACCCACCAGTACCACATGTAAGCCTTGAGGTAGGAGTGCCTAGAGGTTGTATGCTTAAACTGAGGCATGCTAAGAGTGTACTGAAGTAGTAACCTGGATCCCATAGGGCTTGATTCTCTGTCCTAGGACAGTAAAGTTATCAGAGAGCAAAACCAAGATGAGATTCCTCAGATGAAATCACCGTAATGGAAGCAACCTAAGGAGGAGAAAATTTATGAATTTCAATTTGCTGAACTCCCTGAAATAGGCCAGGGATTTGTTTTTTCTTTGGAATAGTTCTTCAACTCTTCTTTCAGTTCTGTGATGATTTCTCCAATTAATTTCTCCTTTTGAAGAGCTTGAATAAGGAAGGGTGAGGGAGCTGAAATTAACCTGAGGGTTTTTGCTTTTATTTTTGTTTTTTGTTTTTCTTATTTGCAACCAGAAGAACCAAACTAATACATAGGACAACTTAAAAATCTGATATACATAAAAATCCAATAAATTTATTAGATAAAACAGATAAGTGGTGCTGCTCTAATTAAAGTGAGTGTGAGGGACTTCTGTAAGCCCAGTGTGGTCTCTGTCTCTCTTTCTTCCTCTCTGTCTCTCTCTCACACACATACACTCCCTCTCTCTCCCATGCTCTGAGGTAACCTCCAAGGCATAAATCTTGGCACTCTGAAGTGTGCCATTGAAAAATAACTTTTCTGTATCCATTCACAAGTCATGTCAGCTGTTTCTTTAAAATATATTTCATTTTCCTTCCCAACCCACCTGCTGTCCCCACCACTACTAGAGTCTTAATTTGTATCATCTCATACATAACTTTTAAAAATATATTCTAGCTGTTTTCTCTGTTTACCATCATTACTTATTTTAAGACATCCTATAAATATGATTATCCATAGCTATTTATCTAAAACCTACAATGGCTTCCTTCCATTGAGTCAACTCCAAGCCCCTGCATAAACTGAGTAACTGTTAGCTGAGACAACTCTGGTTTTAATTACATCCCCAAATGCATCATTCAGTGCAAGCAGTCTAGGATTCTTATAAAATAAGCACAATCATTCCGTCTGCTATGTCTTTATTCAGGCCTTTTCTCCCTTAGAGAATGTAATCCCTTCCATAGACCAATTGATTCTTTAATATCCAGGTAAGTTTCACCCATTTTCTTCCCCATTCTAAAATGGCTTTTATAGTCTATTGCACAAAATTTAGTATATTGTAAGCAACTATCTTGTGCTGTTGCCCAATGTTCTTTGTTTGTTTGTTTCTTTTGAGACAGGGCCTTGCTCTGTTGCCCAGGCTGGAGTGCAGTGGCATGATCTTGGCTCACTGTAGCCTTCGCCTTCGCCTCCCAGGTTCCAGTGATTCTCCTGCCTCGGCCTCAAAAGTAGCTGAAACTACAGGCATGCGCCACTACATCCGGTGCATTTTTTTTTTTTTTTTGATATTTTTGGTAGAGACGGGGTTTTGCCATTTTGGCCAGGCTGGTCTCGAACTCCAGGCCCCAAGTGAACTGCCTGCCTCGGCCTCCCAAAGTGCTGGGATTACAGACATGAGCCACTGTGCCCAGCCTCTAGTGGTGTCTTTGATAGCCTGTGAGACATACTAGATTAAGCTTCTAAATTGTGTGCATCTTAGACCTTAGTTTCAAGCAAGAAAAGTGTATTTACACATATCTGAGGCTGACAGTGATTGCCTACCCGGTTTGTATTTTTATGAAGAATGAAGGTTAATTCTAAAAAAAAAAAAAATCAATCTATTCAGGATAATTCTAAAGAAATCCATCTAGAAAAATAAGCACCTAAACTGTTACAAAGCCAGTCAGTTATAGAGAAATTAATGTCAGTGCAATAGTGGTGGAGCAACTCATATTATCCACCTATTCAATGCTTTTCTCCAGAAACTAGTGCCAAAGTTTGAGTGGAAACAGTAGTTAAAAATAAAAGTGATTCAGCTAAAATTTTGATTAAGACCTTGAAAGCAATGTTTTATAGTCTGTAGAGGACAGGGGAATATAAAGCATAAACATAAGAAAGGAGGACGAGGATATTGTGAATGCACACAATGGGAGTTTCATAAACTTGGTAAACTCACATCAGGAAAAGATGAGAAACCGATAAAACATCAGGGGTAAGAATATCACAGCCTCCATGACAACCAGAAGATCATGACTCAATATGTCTGAGTAAAGTAAAAATGTCTAGTACCATACCATGACAGTGGAAATGGCTACATTCCCCACATTCACTGCATTTGCCGAAGGAAATGGTAAAAATTCCTTTATTAGCTAAGGAATGAATTCACAAGCACTGGAGTTGCTCTATGGGGACTTCATAAACTAGCTGGGAAGGGGCAAAACCTAAAGAGCACTCAAATCACCATGATTCTCATAATTGTGCTTGTGAGAATAGAATTAGAGAAATTCAACTTTGCTATTATGTTGGTGAATTGATTTAATCCATGAGCCAAAAAGCCTGGAAACACAAAAGTGAGTTTTACCTAGAGTCATTATATGCCCAAGTTGCAAAGACTAACACTAGTATATATGCACTTCCTACAACAAAGAATAACACTAGTATATATGCACTTAAAAGTGCCCCAGTATGGAAAAAAAATAGTCACCCCACTATTTGTAGAGTTTTTCCATACTATAATTTTTATCTCTTGAGATAAGAGATATGCAACTCTGACCTGACTAAAGACCTCAAACTGACAGGGTCTGCAGGTGAGCTTCAACCTCAGTGCTTTTGACTAACCAAAGCCTAGGATTAGAAGGGAGGGAAGAAGGAAAAAAAACGTGGAGATTGATGCTAAATTCATCTTGGGCTGATATAACATTGTTTTCAACCTCTGACTGGATGCAAAGTTCTTCAGAACTTCTTTTGCTTTCTTTGTACTTTCAAAGTAATTTTCTCTCATTTGTACATTCTGTTTTGTTTTATTTTTCAACTTCAAATAAGTAAGGTGAGGTGACATGGTTAGGGAAGGATAAACAATCAGGCTTGCTCCTAGTTTCCCTAACAGAATCCCTTATGTTGTCACAGCTAAAATGTGCTAATCTGTTTCACAAGTATTATGTCATTAGAGTTCCCCAATAATCTCGTAACTAAGAACTATTTAATTGCCATTTTAAAGAGGGGAGACCGGGTTCAGGAATATCATGATTTCTCAAGTTGTTAGAGAGTGGCAGCATGGAAAATGTAAGGCAGATCTTCACAATTTTAGTTCAGATTTCTGTCCACTATAGAAGATTACCTTGAAAATCTCTCCAGTTTCCATCATCTAGAGTACTTGACCAGGGACCTTCTATAAATTTAGCACAGGTTTCATCTTGTAATACATAATTCAGCACTTAATTCTTGGGGCACTGCAGGCCTTGTAAGGGCTTAGAGAAAAGCATAAACATTACTTTTCTATTCTATGTTTCAATCATCTTTTAAATTACTTGACATATTTATGCCTAAATTCAAACAATTAAGACTTGCTCTGCATTTGTTCTATACATCTCAAGGTTTGGGATATCTCTGTCTTGATTAGCTAGCCAGATAGAGATCTATATTTATCTATATATATGCCACTAGTATGCTAGAGATACGTATCCTTATTGGTGTCTTCCAGATAGTAGTATGTAGTTTTTATGGGCCAGAGTTTGCTTTTGTTTTTGTTTTTAATGACAAAATTGTATATATTTATCATGTGCAACATGTTGTTTTGAAATACATATACAGTGTGGAATGGCTAAATTGAGCTAGTTAACATATGCATTACATCATATACTTATAATTGTTTTGTTGTGAGAACAGTTCAAATATACTTTCTTAGCAATCAGCAATAATTTTTGAGCCATGTGAATAAGTAAGTGTCTTTAAATGTGCAACAATTGGGAAGTAACTATATACAGTACGTTAAGATAGGCATTGTCAGTATTTTACCAGGTATTTATTGATTTCTATCAAGCGTATCCTCAACTACTATTAATGCTAATAGATGTTCCACATGTTTTAGGAGGAAAAAAGTATGTTTTTTAGGATAAGAGAAACATTAAGTTTCTAAGAGACTGGACTCCTGAGAAATTGTGATGGCAAAAAATAAAAGCAGAGCACAGTTTCACAATTAAATAATTCTGGGCAAATGTCCTAGTAGGTTTCTTAGACAATTTTATTTCTTGGACAGCAGGTACAGAGAATTGAGTAACTCGTGCTCCTCACTTCATTGTACATCATACTCAATTATTCCAGCATGTTCCCTTCCTTATTTTATTCTATTTATTTTTATTCTGTGCTTCATCCCTCCCACCCCATTGTCATTTCCCTACCACTGATTCCTTTATGCTGAATTCACCATAAATTATTCAATATGTTCTTTGATATGTATGTAATATGGTTTGGCTTTGTATCTCTACCCAAATCTCACTTTGACTTATAATAATCCCCACATGTCAAGGGCAGGACCAGGTGGAGGTAATTAAATCATGCGGGCAGTTTTCCCCATGCTGTTCTTGTGATAGTGAGTGAATTCTCACAAGATCTGATGGTTTTATAAGGATCTGGCATTTCTCCTGCTGGCACTCATTCCCTCTCTTGTTGCCCTGTGAAGAGGTGCCTTCCACCATAATTGTAAGTTTCCTGAGACCTCCCCAGCCATGCAGGACTGTGAGTCAATTAAACTTCTTTCATTTACCTTTCCTTTATAAATTACCCAGTCTTGGGCAGTTCTTTATAGCAGCATGAGAACAGACTAATACAGTAAATTGGTATCGAGGTTTGGGGCACTGCTATTAAAATACCCCAAAATTTGGAAGGGACTTTGTAACTGGGTAGCAAGGTGAGGTTGGAACAGTTTGGAGGTCTCAGAAGAACAGAAAAATGTGTGAAAGTTTGGAACTTCCTAGAAACTTGGAGGGCTCAGAAGACAGGAAGATGTGGGGAAGTTTGAAACTTCCTAGAGACTTGTTGAATGGCTTTGACCAAAATGCTGATAGTGATGTGGACAATGAAGTCCAGCTTGAGGTGATCCCAGCTGGAGATGAGGAATTTTTTGGGAACTGAAATAAATATGACTCTTGCTATGCTTTAGCAAAGAGACTGGTAGCTCTTCATAAATTACCCAGTCTCACTGCCCTAGACATGTGTGGAACTTTGAACTTGAGAGAGATAACTTAGGGTATCTGGCAGAAGAAATTTCTGAGCAGCAAAGCATTGAAGAGTTTACTTGGGTGCTGTTAAAAGCATTCAGCTTTATGCATTCACAAAGTTATGGTTTGGAATTGGAAGTTATGTTTATAAAGGAAGCAGACCATAAAAGGTTGGAAAATTTGCAGCCTAATGATGCAACAGAAAAGAAAAAAAACATTTTCTGAGGAGAAATTCAAGCTGGCTATAGATATTTGTATATGTAATGAGGATCTAAATGTTGATCGCCAAGACAATGGGGAAAATGTCTCCAGGGCATGTCAGGGTTCTTCATGTCAGCCCCTCCCATCACAGGCCTGGAGGCCTAGGAGGAAAAAATGATTTCATGGGCCTGGCCCAGGGCCTTGCTGCTTTATACAGTCTCGGGACTTGTTGCCCTGTGTCCCACCATGGCTAAAAGGAGCCAACGTACAGCTCAGGCTATTGCTTCAGAGGGTGCAGGCCCCAAGCCTTGGTGGCTTAAATATGGTCTTGGGCCTGCAGGTACACAGAAGCCAAGACTTAAGGTTTGGGAACCTCCACCTAGATTTCAGGAGATGTATGGAAATGCCTGGATGTCCAGGCAGAAGTTTGCTGCAGGGGAAGAGCCCTCATAGAGAACTTCTGCTAGGAGAGTACAGAAGGGAAATGTGGGGTTAGAGCCCCCACACGGAGTCCCCACTGAGGCACTGCCAGTGGGGACCTCATAGTGGGGGGTATGAGAAGAAGGCTACCATCCTCTAGACCCCAGAATGGTAGGTCCACCTACAGCTTGCACCATATGCCTGGAAAAACCACAAGCACTCAAGGCCAGCTCATGAAAGCAGCCAGGAGAGTGGGTTGTACCATACAAAGCCACAGAGTCAGAGTTTCCTAGGGCCATGGGAGCCCACCTCTTGTATCAGCATGACCTGGATACGAGACATGAAGTCAAAGGAGATAATTTCAAAACTTTAAGATTTAATGATTGCCAGCTGGGCACAATGGCTCACAATCACAGTGCTGTAATCCCAGCACTTTGGGAGGCTGAGGTGGGTAGACCACAAGGTCAGGAGTTTGAGACCAGCCTGACCAACATGGTGAAACCCCCTCTCTACTAAAAATACAAAAATTAGCCGGGCATGGTGGTGTGTGCCTATAATCCCAGCTACTCAGGAGGCTGAGGCAGGAGAGTCGCTTGAACCTGGGAGGCAGAGGTTGCAGTGAGCTGAGATTGCACCACTGCACTCCAGCCTAGGTAACAGAGTGAGACTCAAAAACAAAAAAATAAAGAGAAAAAAGAAAAAGAAAAAGATTTAATGATTGTCCTATTGGATTTTGCACTTGTATGGATTCTGTAGCCTCTTTGTTTTGGCCAATTTCTCCCATTTGAACAGGTGTATTTACTCAATGCCTGTACCCATATTGTGTCTAGGAAGTAACTAATTTGCTTGTGATTTTAGAGGCTCATAGATGGAAGGGACTTGCCTTGTCTCAGATGAGACTTTGGATTTGGACTTTTGGGCTAATACTGGAATTCGTTAAGACTTTGGGGAACTGTTGGAAGGGCATGATTGTGTTTTGAAAAGTGAGGACATGAGATTTGGGAGGGTCCAGGGGTGGACTGATGTGGTTTGGCTCTATGTTCCCATCCAAATCTCACCTTGAATTGTAATAATCCCCACAAGTCAAGGGTGGGCCTAGGTGGATGTAATTGAATCATGGGGACAGTTCCCTCATGCTGTTCTTGTAATAGTGAGTGAGTTCTCACAAGATATGATGGTTTTATGATTGTCTAGCATTTCACCGGCTGGCGCTCATTGTCTCTTCTGTTGCCCTGTGAAGAGGTGCCTTCTGCCACGATTGCAAATTTTCTGAGGCCTCCCCAGCCATGCAGAACTGTGAGTCAATTAAACCACTGCTCTTTATAAATTACCCAGTCTCAGGCAGTTCTTTGTAGTGGCTGATAACAGACTAATACAGTATATATGCCTGCAAGAAACTTTCTTGCTCCAATTTTTACTTTTTAAAAAACTCAGCATGTTTCTGCCTGCCTGCCTGCCTGCCTTCCTTCCTTCCTTCCTCCCTCCCTCCCTTCCTCATTCTTTCCCTCTCTCCCTCCTTTCTCTCTCTTTCTTTCTCTTTCTTTCTTTTTTATTTATCTCTGTCTCTCTTTTTCTTTCTTTTCTTTTACTTTATTTCTCTCTTCACAGTCTCATGCTATTACCCAGGCTGGAATGCAGTGGTACAGTCATAGCTAACTGCAGCCTCAAGCTCCTAGGCTCCAGGGATCCTCCCACCTCAGCCTCGTAAATAGCTAAGACTATAGGGGTGCACCACCATGCCTGGCTAAGTTTTTCTAAAAGATGAGATCTGTGTTACCCAGGCTGGTTCAAAATTGCTGGTCTCAAGGAATCCTGATTTGGCCTCCCAAAACTGAGATTACAGGCATGAGCCACCATACTTGACCCCCTTTTCCTTAAATCTATCCATCTTGCTGTTAGCAATCTAATTTACTACTGGAAACTTCTGCATAATATTTTATCACTGCAAATTCGCCCACTGCATTTTGTTCATCTATACCTTCTGTGATGGACATCCAACTTCCCCCAATTTGCTATTTCCTTAAACAATGATATACTGAACTTTCTCATACCTACCTTTTCATGGAATTGTGGGAAAGTTTCTCTGGCATATACATATAAGAGTAGGATTATTTGTTTGTGAGAGATACCATAACTTATTCCATCCAGTCTTTCCAAATTACTCTCCAGAAAGGCTGTAACTGGTTAAACATTTACTAGCAGTGCATAAGCATTCCTCACAATCTTAGGAACACTTGGCATAATCCAATTTTATATTGTTGTTAACCTGCTGAGTATAAAGTTATTTTAATTTATACTTTTCAGATTACTATACATTTGAATATCTCATCATAAATATAATGATTTTTATTTCCTTTTTTGATTTATTTTTATCCTTTTCCAGTTGATTTTGTACTGTATTCAAACATTTTTCTCTTACCAGTCATCACTCATCTGCTAACTTTGTCTGTAACATGCTCTCTTGAAGAGATGTCTAAACTTTGATAAAGTCACATCAATCTATTTTCCTCCTTAAGGTATGTGCTTTTGTGAGTGTTATTTAAAAAATACTTTCTCACTTGAAGTTTGAAGAGACATTTTCCTACTGGTTTTGACTTTTTAGTTTATTTTATTTTTTATTTTTATTTTTATTTTTTTTTTGAGATGGGGTCTCACTCTGTTGCCCAGGCTGGAGTGCAGTGGCATGATCTCGGCTCGCTGCAGTTTATTTTTATATTTAAGTTTCAGATTACTTCTGGTTTATATTTGTATAAGGTAGAAATCTGACTTTATTTTTCACCATATAGTAAGTCTTTTTTTCTCAGCAATATGAATTAAACATTTACTCTTTTCCCTGTGATGTTTATGCCTATTGTATCACTTGAAAATGTACATACGCATATTGTATCTGTGTGTGTGATACTTGCTTCATTGCTTTCTGTTTTATTAATCTATTTGCCTATAAACAGATCAGTACTACACTTTTTATTAATATATTTTTATAGCTTGTGTTAGTATCTGGTTAGTCTTTAACTTCTATTTTATTATTTCTTAAGTAGCCTTTGCTATTCATGAAACTTTGTCTCTCATATACATTTTAGAATCAGTTTTCAAGTCGGCCTTCAAAGGTTTGCTATATTTTGAGTGGAATTGCTTTGAATTTTTTAATTCTTCTGGAAAAAATTAACATCTTTACAATGTTACATAATTTAATTGACAAAGACAGTATTGTTCTCCCTTTGTTCTGATACTTCTTTTTATAACTTTAATAATTTTTTAAATTGTTTCTATAGAGTCATTTTGCATTTTTAATAAGGTAAATCCTAGAGAGCCTGTACATTTTTAATGTTCTTATTAAAATAGTATTTTTATTTTCTGTATATCCTTAATAAAGAAATTTGGCTGATTTTCTTAGAATTTATTTTCTCTTCAGCAGCCTTGCTAAATTTTCATTTTAATTCTGATAATTTTCCTACCAATTTGTTGAGTTTATAAGCAGATGAATAATCATAGTTTACTTTTCTCTGCCAAGATATATACCATTTCATTATTATTTTTCCTCTTGGAATGTGTTATTTAGGATATCCAATACTCTGTTGATTAGGGGTTTAAATAGTTGCTAAACTTATTTTGTTTCTGACTTTATTAAAGACAATGTGTTTGATGATTTTCTATTAAGAAGTGTGGTTATTATAATATTTTGGTTTTTAACTAAATCATATAAAATTCCTACTCTTTCAGTTTTTCAAAATCACAAATGAAAGAAAATTTTTAAGTGGCTTCCCTTTCTAAATTTTTTAAGAACTTTAAAAAATGATAAATAATTAAATTGTAGTATAATATATTTTTACATGATTTTTTTCTTTGTACTATTAAGATGATTAATGGTATTTGCAAGTTTCTCTAGTGTTAAAATGTCCTTATTTGTCTTGGATTAATTCTCCTTGATAATAATATTATACTCATTTTTAATATACTATTGAATTAGGTTAGCCAAGATTTTTATCTGGTTATTCAATATGCATTCATTAGCGTAATCAGACTATATATTCTTTTTAAAATGGTCTTTATCAACTTTTGCAATCAAGTTTCCAGTATGGTTACAAAATGATGTAAGCATTTTTGTTTCTATTTTTCCAGCCATTTCTGTAAGAATGATTATCTGTCTCTTGAGAGTTAAGTAGAACTCATCTTTAATAGCACTTACTCATGAGCTTTTTGGGAAGGGGGGTGGAAAGGGGTTGTTTGAGATCAATATTTCTATTTATTTAATGAATTGTTAAAATATTGGTTTTCTATTTTTTTTCCAGTTTTGCTATTTTATGTTTTGCCAGATAGCTACTAATTTTATCAAAGTGTTTAGTGGGCTATATTTCTCTATTATAAATGTTAAGAGCCAGCAATTTATTTTCTTTCTGTAATAATAACTCCCTCAGAATAACACTCCCACTTCCTTCATCTGTATTACCCTGAAATTTTCAACTGGAAAAGACAGATGTTGTCATACTCTTATAAATTTTATTCTGAAATTACTTGTAAAAACCCTATAAAACCTGTGTCTTATTTGAACCGTCTGCATATTTAAAAACCTCTTCAGGTGTGCCAATATCCTAGGAGTTTCAAAACAAACTAATATGACTATTAATATACAACTGACATAAATCTATAATTTCAGGTTGATTATTCATACAAAAGTGAAATTTAGACTTGGCAGGGATTGTGGCTTTGTCTAGCTACTCAATAAAGCACTGTATGTAATTGTAAATCCTTTCTCCTGCATACCTTCAGTGCAAATGTATATCGTGGACAGACCCTCTTTAAGGTGCATATATCCACATTGCATGGCATTGTTAGGGAAGACTCTTAGTTTTCTTTTAGTCTTCACTGGGAACAGTGGAGAATATTTTAAAAACAACCAACTATCTTACCAGCTGAAAATAAGTCTTTTATATAAGCCGTGCCATGAATTTGAAGAAACATTTGTTTTTGGGAAATATCTCAAAATAAATGGTTCCATGCTTTTCTTGAAAACAAGTGTACTAGCTGATAAGGCACTAAATATCAAGTAAAATAGAGAATGATAGAGTTTATGTCATTTGGATTAAACTAGCCCTTTATATTGTAACCTTAGGTAAGTCACTAAGTATAAGCCTCAGATATTTATCATCTTTAAAATAATAAAAATTGCAATAACATTGCAGTTCTGAAACTCTAGCATATTTGAAGATGTTATATATTCATCAATATGTCAAGTAGTAATGAACAGCTATTATATATCAGGTATATTCATGAAGCTGGGATGTAGCAGTGAACAAAACAGACAAACCTTTTGTCATCATGGAACTTACAAACTAGTGGTTAGTGTGTGATAAAAAATATTAACATCAATAGATAATATATAGTGGTGTAGAGAAAATAAAACAGAGTAAGGGTATAAATACCGAAGGAGGGAAATAAATTAGCTAAGGTGCACAGGAAAGATCTTTCTCAGGAGGTTATATTCCAAAAGTAATTTTATAAGATTGAGAGGAATAAAAACTTCAGAGATATTTGAGGAAAGAGTTTAATGCCATAGGAAATAGCTATGGAGGTAGAAGTAAGTTTAGCACATTTGAGAAACAACTAGCCTATTTGGCAGAACAACTAAGTATGGCAAAAAGTGGAAAAGACTTTGGTTGAGGGAGCAGGGGCTGGAAGGAATTAGCCATAGTGAACACCTTGGATTTGTCCTGAGCGTGATGGGAAGCCACTGGAAGATCTGAAGAGAAAAGTAATGTGATTTACATTTTTAAAAGATCACTTTATAAGAAAAGGATATAGGTAAGACAAGGCTAGAAATTGTGAAACTAGGAGGTGATTGCCAAAGTCTAGGTAGAAAGAAGATGGCATCTTGAACTAAGGAGGTTATGGTGATGGTAGCGAAGAATGCTAAGATTCAAGATATAGTTAGACTGTAAAGTCACAGGAATTACTACTAAATAGGAAGAGGTGTCTGACAGAAAGGGTGGGGATAAGGGCAACTCCTGTGTTTCTAATCTGTGCTATAGGTAGGGCCATTTAGTGAGAAGGAAATGATTAAGGGAGGAGACAATGGGAGATGAAAATTAATAATTCTGTTTTAGTTTTTGTTACTTTGTCTTCACCAGTTTTTTCTAACATGAACGTTCATATTTTCCTGGGGAAAGCCTCAGTTTTAGTGAGCACCTGCCATGTGTCAGGCATTTGGGTGAACATTTCACATAGTATATCCTAATTTAGTTTTTGGTATCTGAAGATTGTGATGCCTGTTTTCCATTCCAGTGGAGATGCTAAGAAGGCAGTTAATACAGCATTCAGGAGCTCAGTGGAATACTGGGAGTTGGACACAGGAATTTGAAAGTTATTAGACATAGACGGTTTTTAAAATCATGAGCCTGGACAAGGTCATCCAGGTAGTAAATATAATTTGTAGAATAAGCATCCATAGTTTGAGCACTGTAGCATTAATGGTCAAAACCAGTGGAGGGATCAGCAAAGGAGAGGGAGAGGGAGAGGGCGTTGACAGTAGGGGGAAGCCAAAAGATAGTGATATTCCAGAAACCATAATAGAACAATGCTTCAAGGGAGAGCTAGTGCATTTGTCACCATGAAGGTCTTTTGTGACAGTGCCAAGTGGAATTTAAGTAGAGCAGTAGGAGAAAAATCTGTTAGAATGAATTAATAAGAAAATGAGAGGCAAAGAAGTAGAAGGAGTGAGCATGGACAACTCTCTGAAGAAGTTCTGCTGTAAAGCCTAGGAGGTTAATGGGACAGAAGAAGAGTGTGGGTGAATACAATGTGAGGTTTAGAAAGGTTTTTGTTTGCTTACTGGTTTTGGTGGTTTTATTTTGAGAAGGAAAAATGAATACTGTGGGAGAAGGAATAAGTATAGGACAAAATCCTTGAGCAAATAAGAAGAAATGGTATCCAGGGCACTTGTAGCATGATTGGCTTTCAGTAGGAGCAGGAAGAGTTCATTCTAAATAGCAGAAAGAAAATGGAGCTATGGACACCTAGGAAGGTAGGATAATAGATCAAGTGGTGAGAAGACAAGGTAATAAGGGAATGTTGGAGTGTTAAAAAGAGAGGCAATGGTATAAAACAGGAGGAGGCTGCAAGATGAGGGTAGAGAAGAATAAGTTTTAAAATAGTCATTCTCATAATTTAAAGTCAAAAAAATAACCTAGTAGCTTAATATTCAGATTCATGTGGCCTACTCATGAGTGAGACTGCAGCAGTTATGGATCACACTCGGAGAAACTTTGAGTTAATAAGAATGAAATGGGGCAATGGGAGATACCCTCCTCTAGGCAGGAGAAACATAAGATCCACAAATTCTAAGGATTGTGGTCCTCTACAGGGACTTGGGATAAAAAGAAATAGTCAGGTGTGTGGATTTCATTTCCAGGCAAGAAGAAAATCCAGGTACCAGCAGCTAAATCAGATTATATGAGTGAGAAGGGATAAGTTATAGCACCAGATGTGGCATCAAGAGTATTTGAAAGATGGAGTCCAATGCAAAACAAGTACATAGTCCAAATAAGGGTCAATTCAAAAGTCCAGAGTCATAAAAGTCAAATAAGAGGCAATGTAGAGACAGCAAGATGGAGAGCATAGCTCAAGAGGAAAGAAAGAACTCGAATGTAGCCAATGAAAATTCTTTACAGCATCTTCCCAAAAAGCCTGAGATTAGAAGGGAACTATGAGATTGCCACATCTGGTCATCAGTGGCTTCTAAATAGAAGCTTCTTTAAGCCTCATATATGTGTGAATTGTGCCCCCAGACCTGTGCACAATTTGCACAAACAGGTGGCATCACAGGGTGACTTCTAGAATCAGAGATCCAAGGGTACTCCTCTAAAATAGATGCAGAGATCTTTGCCATTAGCTGAAGGGATACCTGAGGATACTCTTCCTTCTTTTCCTAAACTAAACCTAAAAGTCTACCTTTAAAAGTAAAATATATTAGTAAATAATGGATGCCAGCCAGTTTGCAATGTGTTTTACATGAGCTCTTTTTTAAAACACAACAAACTTATGATGTTGATTCAAGCAATATGCTACAAGACACTAACATATAGACTAAACATAATAATAAAATAAACAAAAATTTTATTCTAATCATTATGACACAAGACCTGATAGAAAACTGTAAATTCAACTTAAACCCAAGTAAGAGAAGAAGCATAACCACATACGGACTGTTGAATAGTGATATGCTTTAGGAAATATACAAAATGCAAATAAATGGAAACATAAAAAACAGTCTTGGTTATGGAAACTCTACACAGTTTTCTAGGGTCTTGAACTTACATTTGTTTTCAAGAGAAAACAAGGCATGAGCCACCGCACCCGGCCTAATAATCTTATTTTCTAACAGATATTAATATGTTTATAGTCACGACAGAACCAGCGCTTTGAAAACTACCCCAGTAAATATAGGCTGTGTGTTTATCATATATCTGGGGTATCTTTCAGCTGGATCATTCCACAACACCCCAATGTCAAGCATCACGTCTTCTAGGAACTTTGTAAGCATACTGGTTCTAGTACTCATAGAACTGATTATAGTACTTGTAGTCAAAGTCTAACCCTTCCAGACTGAAATTCTGTATGTGTAAGGCCAACGGAGAAGATTTTGATCCTGAGGGGATAAAAACAAGAAATAAACTTCAGAGATTGCAGCATATAATAAAAAGCAGCTGCCACATGAGGGTCTGTTTGGACTCACTGTGTAGTCCACATATGCACTGAGTTTCTCAGATCCTGGTATTTCACTTCTCAGGCATGCTTTGTCTACCTCCTGGGTTGTTTAGCAAAGACCCAAGACAGCTTCTTTCCCTTATGCAAATATTATTCACTCATGTCCTCTCTAATCAGAAGAGAAGTTACTTAGACCCTAAGAAAAACATTAAAATATGAAACTTTTAATGGTCCATGAGGCCAAGAAAGGAGCCCAGGCTTGAGGGGGAGAAGAGCTCTGAGATTAGGTGTTTAGCCTCAGTGTGCAGGAAAGGGGATAGAAATACGACCCAAAGACAGAACATTTATTACACTGATATTGTGGAGTGAGCAAGTATGCTGCTGTCTTGAAAAAGTCTTGGAGTGGTTATTTTGCAACATATGTGCATCATGATCTTACTCAGACTCACTGGCTACAACAACCAACCATATTGACCTTTTGTTGGCAGGGCAATAATAGATTCAGAATTGGAGTCGTTCATTTTTTGATAAGCATTTATTACCAGGCTCATGTCCTATTCTCAAGTAACATAGGGTTTTATAGGCACAATGAGATAAGAGTAAGATGAGATAAGTACACAGATGCCTGGAACGCAAACTCTAAGAGAGTGTGTAGGAGAATGGCAGGCAGGGAAAGAGCTGCAGAATTGGTAGGGGATGGAGCAAAGGACTCTCCATGGCATGTAGAGGAATTTCTTTTAGAATAAAGGTGAAGGGGAGCCACTGAACTCCTGAAGTAGGAAAATAATATAATAAGACTTGTGTACTGGAGAGGTTACTCTTTTAGCAGAGTGAAATATGGATTAGAAAGTGGAGACCAGGAAGAGATTTTAAGGAACAGTTTAAACAGGAAATAAGAGAAAATTGGACTGAAACTGGAAGCATGTAGATAAGATAATAGATAATGAAGAAGATGTGGTCAGAGCTGGAAAACGATTTTCAGAAAATAAAAGATTATGGAGTGCTGGGATTGTGTGCCAAAGGAGAAGAGCCAATAGAAAAAAAAAAAAAAAAGACGCTGAGGATCCAGGCAAGAGCAGGCAAGAGGAGGCAAGAGGTTGTAAGTGGTCAATCAAGCAGGCCAAATACATAGGCAGTTCTAAGATCTGGATCATGGGCAAAAGCATATTTTTGTGAACAAAAGTGGGAACTTCTGGCATTAGCTGGATGAAAACAAGAATGCTTTGAAATGCAGCCATTTAGCACCTTTCTGTCTTGGCTATTTACTTTTTTGGCTTTCACTCAACATGTGATTACTGACACTGTCCCCGACTTCCTAAATACACTTTTGGGGTTTTCATGACATCACAATGTGAATGCCCTGTGAGAAGCCTGGAATTATTAAAGCTGTGCAAACAACGTTCCTAAAGAATTTCTTTACTATAAATTCAAAAGATAAGAGTTATGAATCCTCCATCTCTATGACTTGATTCATCAAACTATTTTCATTTCATGGTTATAGAATATTAAAAAATATTTATTATCTGTATAATTTTATATAGAAATTATTTAATCTAAATAAGGGTCTTTTAAAACTGGCAGCAGTGTTCCTTTTTTTCCCAAAGTTCTTACATAATAGATTTTTCTGCATAATACAATTTAAAAACTCTTTGTAGGTGACAGCAACATTTTTGAGACCATGTCATAAAATGAAATGCAGATATATAATTATTATATCCATAAATCAAGTCATGAAATCAAAGGCATCGCTCTTCCTATTTTAAACATTCAAGCTGACTTTTCTTGACTCAAACAAACTTCTTATAGATTCAAGTCAAATGACAGAAAATAACTCTGATATACTTTGTTTTATCCAGCAGATTCTCAACTGGAGTTGTATGGCCCACCATTTGCACACATGAATAAGTAAAATGATAACTGATGTTTAGGGTCTGAATTAGTTTTCAATGCTTTTTAAAAAATTACCACAAACTCAATTATTTAGAAGAACAGCCATTTATTATCTCACGGTTTCATGAGTCAGAAGCCCAGGCACGGCTTAGATCCACTTCCAGGCTTCCTCAGGTTGTTGGCAGAATTCATCTTCTCCAGGGAAAGAGCTGCAGAATTGGTAGGTGATGGAGCAAAGGACTCTCCATGGCATGTAGAGGAATTTCTTTTAGAATAAAGGTGAAGGGGAGCCACTGAACTCCTGAAGTAGGAAAATAATATAATAAGACTTGTGTACTGGAGAGGTTACTCTTTTAGCAGGGTGAAATATGGATTAGAAAGTGGAGACCAGGAAGAGATTTTAAGGAACAGTTTAAACAGGAAATAAGAGAAAATTGGAACAGTTTAAACAGGAAATAAGAAAAATCTCCTCAGTTGTAGGACTGAGGTTCCTATTTTTGTTTTCTGGCTGTTGGCTGGAGGCTGCTCTCAACTGCTAGAATTGAAGTTTCTCGCCACCTTGCCCTTCCTATAGGTAGTTCACAACACGGAATTTTACTTTTTAAGAAGTGAGAAAAATTGAAAAGCGTTTCCTATGTGTGTTAGCAAAACACACACACACACACACACACACACACACACAGAGTGATAATCACAATGACATCCCAATATGTTTTGTCATATTTTATTCATGAGAAGCAAGTCTCCCCATACAGACTGTGAACATGGGGTCACTCTAAGTTCTATCCATCACAGTTCCCAAGACACAAATAGTATCTTGGCATGCAAAAGAAAAAATTAATTATTTCATATATAATTTTAGTATCAAGCACATATTAGGACATTATATTCTAGCAATTATACTATTCTATGATATATGCATGAATATCTGTCTCACTTCTTGTAGTTACCTTCCATAGATATAAACTCACAATTATCTGTTAAAGAAAACAAGTGAAGAAATAAGGGGAGGAAAGGGGAAGGAAAAAAAGAAGAATATAACATAATTTCTATATTAAAATAACGGAGCAAAAATGATCGAAAGATAATTTCTTTTGCCGGCCATTGAAATAAGTGGGGCCATAACTTATGGTAGGACAAAAATAACAGTAAAACTAGGACTGTTAAAGTGTATTCGAAATAACATGGCAAAGAAAAAAGTTCACCAATTTACTTACAACACAATTTCTGCATAAATATCTGGGGCTTCTGTGAACTCTGAAGCCTTCAATCCCAAGAAGTGCAAATGAAAAATTCTTGCCAAAGCTTGAGACATATTTTACAGAAGAAAAGTTAACCAACTCATGTCTATGTACATAACTGATGCTTAATTTCACAAATGTGTATGGTGTATTGCATGGTCTAGTGCTTCTCAAAAGCATTAAATGAAAACATTGGTACGATCTATGTGGTTATTTTAGTTAGCAAACACTTTTAAAAATTTGAATAGCAATATATATTTTTCTATATCTTTACATATATTTAGAAAAATCTTTACAAAATAAGGTTAATCCACTGATTCATTCATTTATTCATCCAACAATTGTTAGTTATTTGTTTGCTTATTTATTTCTAGTTGTTCTCCTAATATAATGTGGGGCAGAAGCAAAAATAAAACATTTGAGAATGGCATACCAAATAGGCTTCAGGAAGGCCATGAGAGAAAGGCAATGGAGTAAAGTACTATCTTGTAGTCAGAAGTTTTGAAGTAGTCAGGCATCATTTTTATTTACTGCTAGGCTGGCGTTTTACTGTCTTAAGTGCAGCTGTCACTTTTTTTTATTATTTTTCTATACTCCTGACTACTGCTGATCTGTGCAGGTCTTTAAGAATTTATAGAACGCCTTGAAGAAAAGGGGATTGATAAACCAGAAGAAGATAGTAGCTGGTGCAAAACGGTGTTTTAAATGTACATTCTATCTCCACTTCAAAGAAATATATTTTTTCCACTTCAGAATGTCTTGATTTCCAGCTCCACTAAGTTACTAGTTAGTCAATTTTCACTTCCAAGTTTCCTTATCTATAAAATGGCAATAATAATAACAGAGTTGTTGTGTTTCTCATGAGTATCTAACAAAGCAATTTCTATTGCCATGGTTGTCATTATTAGCAGCAGTAGCAAAAATCAACATCATTATCTAAAGGAAAATTCCTAAGAAGGTATAGAAAATTGTCTTTCAATGAAGAAACATAAAAAAGACATGATAGAAATATTTAAAGGGCAATTAATATTTGATCAATATTTTAAAGAACTGGAAAGGCAGTGTCTCAATATCAGCTAGATCTCTGCTATCATTTGTTTATTGGGTTTTCACACTCCACATGAATTAAAACAATTTTAAAAAGTATAATCTCCAAAATGCTATTTTATACTTTACTTATAAATATATATTTTTATCAGGAAAAACCATCCTAACAAAATTCTGCCCAAATGGCATGTGTCAATGTAACAGGTCAATTATAGGCACCTGCTAGCACATCTATTTTGAGACTAAGCAGCTTATGTAGCTTCTGTATCTTGTTTCTAAAATGAATTAGACAGGTTTACTCTCTCCCCTCCGACTAATTAGAGATGGAAAACCTTACACCTGTGATAAATAATACAGCCTCAAAAACAATACATCTGGAAAAGGTATCTGGCATTCCATGTGAAATAAATCTGGAATTCTAGACTGCAAATCATGGGTGTTTTGAATGACTAGGTTGTAGAACAAAACAAATTATATTTAAAAGCAAGGTTTTGAAAATGGCCTTTTCCCCTGAACATTTTTCCATGGGCTAATACTTCATGGTGTTTTATTTTCTCTAGACTCTGGAAAATTAATGGAAGAAAAAAATAGGAAAACAAAATCTAGAGTTTAGGCTTATTCATGTGCAAGGCTTAGCAGCTGTGTTTCTAATTACACAGAGGGAGGCCTTAAAAATGACCATTTCCAAATACTTAGCTAATACCACTGGAAACCACAAGAGTGTATTTTAAAAATCCGTTTAGTTATTGGGTAATTTATTTCTTCTCTCACAATAACAATAATGTTGCAATTATAAATGTACAATTAATTTATTATAGACAATATAGTCATTTATACATATATGCATATATACATATATGTCAGGTTTCCCCTCTCTAATTACCTGTAGAGGAGAGAGTAAACCTGTCTAATTCTTTTTAGAAACAGGAAACAGAGGCGACATAAGCTGCTTAGTCTTTCTCTCTCGTCTCTCTATCTATCTTAACTTTCTATGTATCTATGTATGTATGTATCTATCTATAGCTATCTATATCATCTATCTATTATCTGTCTACCTATCATCTACCTGTATGAGAGAAATCAAAATCACCTAAAATGCCACCCTAGACATAATCTTTATATACATATTTTACACTTTGATATGAACTCCCTACTTCTCCCTAATGTACACATATATTTCTTACTGAGATCATGATAAGTGTGATATTTTAAGAACAGCTTTCATACTTTACAGTATATTATGGTCATCCTCATGTCAGTGAATACAGGCCTTCATTTTTAATGGCTGATAACTAACCAATATAATGGTACTCTAGAATTTATTCCAAAGTCGCTGATGGATAGCAGTATTGTAAATAAAGACTGCTGGGCTGTAATCTTTGTACATCTACATTTTCACGCAAGTCTGATTCCTTTCTTAATGTAAACTTCTAGGTGTAGAGTTGCTGTATTTAAGTGAATAGATATTTTTGTAAGTTTTCGTTACATAAACTGTTGCCAAATGACTCTCCAAAAAGGTGCATAAGGTTACGTTTTTTATGTTACAATTCATTTGCAATTTTTGTTACAACCTATTTTCCTATACACATACTATTAATAACAATAGATTGTACTAGTTTCCTGTTAAAAAATGATGCTCAATCTGATAATTTTAAATTGGTATCTCAATATGAGTTAATTTCACATATTTCATTACCTGTTAGTTAAATGTCTTTATTAGTGATTGATATTGCTTCTTTTGAGAGCTGCCTAGTTATGTCATTAATTGATTTTGTTTTTGTTTGTTTGCGTGACTCTTTTTCTTTTTCTTTTTTCTTCTTGTGGAGACAGGGTCTCATTATGTTGCCCAGGCAGGTCTCAACTTCTGGGCTCAAGCAATCCTCCCACCTCTGCCTCCCTAACTGCTGGTCTTTTTCTTATTTATTTTAAAGAGTTTATTGTAAGTTAAGGTTATTAATCCTTTTCTTCTTGTAGCTGCTGCAAATATTTTTTCCAACTTTATATTGTTAATATAGTTTTGACATATTTGTATTCCCTGTTTCTGTTATATGGAAGTGATGCATTTTATTCTATCAATTTCAATTTTAAAATACAATTTCTGCCTTTGTCATAAGCTTAGAAAAAAGGCCTTTTTCAAGCCCTAAATAGTAATATATTCACATATATTTTATTTTTCAATAAGAAGATTTCAGTCTTCAAATTATCTGAGATTTATTTTACTGTAAGAAATGCTATGAGATTCTAGCTTTTATTTATTTGTTTCACATAATTATCCAGTTGTCTGAATTTAATTGCTTGGAAAAAAAGCTTTCTTTTTTGGACATTCTCTTCTATTCTATTGATCTACATATCTACTTTGGCATAATTCTGGCCTGATTGTTTATAATGAAATATGCTTTAATAGGCAACGGGATAAGTCCTCAGGTAATTTTTTTCTACTTTTCCTCTGTGTTTTTCTCTACATTTATTATACTATATGCTCCTAACATGTTCCAAGGCTAATCTTCAATATTCAACATAAGTGGCATTTATACCAATATTGAGAACGAAAGGGAAAGAAAGAAATATCCTCCACAAGGTTGAAAAACAATATTGCATGCAAAATCCTTAGCATAATGTCTGATCATAGTAAGTAGTCATCACTACTTTTATTATAATTAAGAATTATAAATTTGCCAGGGTTTTGGATTTTTAGGGTTTAGTATAAATGTAATTTTAACAATTCAATGTGCAGAAATAATCAGCTACTCCACACCAAGTACTGGGGTAGGTTTTAAAGATACAAAGATGAAAACTGAAGAAAGTCCATTTCGGTCTAATAGAGGAAACAAGCAGGCAGATAAGATCCATTCAACAGATGGTGGTGAGATACAGAATCCAGAGGCAGCATAGGGAATAGAGTGATTCATTTTGAAAAAGAAAAGGAGGGCTTACAGAAAAAGATGCCATCTGGGTAGATTTTCAGGTACAAATGTGAGTGCGGCAGGCAGATACAATGGTCAAAAAAGGGGAGTTCAGAAAAAGAAAAGCCTTTCTTCACTTTTCCAGAATGCAATTAATTTTCTCTCTGCGATCCACCCAAAGCATTTTGTTCACATTCCCATACAATCACAGTTAATATTTACTGAGATCTTATAATGTATCAGAAATTGTTTAAACAGTTTGTAAAGATAAAATATTTAATTAAATCCTCCCAGCCATCTGTCAGATAGTCCCTATTGTTAGTCCCATTTAATGGATAAGGAAACTGAAGCACATCCAACCTGAGTAACTTGATCAAGCTAGTAAGTGACAGAATGCTCACCCAGCAGATTGGCTTCAGAGTTGAAACTGATAACTATTATACATATTGCTTCTTAGCACATATCAAATTTAATTTTTTTAGAAAACTCATTTGCTATGCAAAGCAAGCCTGATAGTTATGTATCACCTATGTTCCTCTGTAATTTCTATTTACCTACAGTGATATATATGTGTGTCCACATGCAAACTAATTCAGAATCTACATATTGCAAGTACCTCTCTTTATGTCTCAACAACCAATGCAGCTTCAGTGACAACCTAATTTGAATATAAAGTCCCTTTCACTGACCTGACTTTTAATTTCGTATTGCAAACAAACTATAGCTATCTCCATGCATATAGCTCAGAGAATCTCATACTGATTTCCATCACTGAACTTGTTATCAGTCTCCCAAAATTTACTCATCTTTTTTCCCCTTCCTTAGATAATGCCTCTATCATCTTCTGTGTTGCAAATGTTTATTCAGTATATACTATGAAGCATTACATTTGAAATTGTGGATAGCTACAATTGTTCCCTTTAGTTAGCAGGAAAAGAAGTCTATGTCAAAGTGGAAAGGGTATAGAACTATAACTCAAGAAGTCTAGATTAATTCCTGACTTCACTCCTTTACTAATGGCATGACTGCATGCATATTACTTATTGAGCAAGTAGTTGAGAGAAAGAGATGGCATAACACTTGGCAAGGATAGAACAAAGAACATAGAACAAAGAAGCAATGACCTACAGTTGGTAAAACACCCTTTGTTTCTCCTTACTACATATATGTCATCAAACTATGATTTTCTTTATAAAGTTACATCTTGGGGTCCATACATAGTAATGATAGTAATAGCAACACTTTAGTAAACATTTATTATTGAACAAGGAACAGTATATAGGACATCATCCTGTTTAATCTTACAACATCCTGGTGAAGGTATATAACATTGTCCTCAATATGTGGATAAGGACATTAAAGCTCACAGCAGAAAATGGGAGAACCAAGATTTGAAGTTGTTCTACCTGGCTTCAAAATGCATGCTCTTTATCCTACATTTTGCTGGTTAACCTTCTCCCCTACTCAGGTCCTAAGTGGAAGAGAGACAGGAAAAATGCCATATGTTTACCTCAAACTCTGGTAGCTGAGCCTAAGTAGTTCAGTTGCAAAGCCGGAGACCCACCATTTATTGCTAATGCCCCTTTCTGTGGGAAGGTTGACTTCCCCATGTCTAGTTTTCTTAATTACTGGACAATTTTAGGATAAATGATCTCAAGCTTCTTGGGGAGTAGATCCAATCAGGTTCCAGAACCTAATGAAAAAAAAAAAAAAATCTCCTAGTCCTTTAATGAGAGAGCCCTGTTTGGTTCTGAGATTAGCAACAATTCTAAATATTTGAGTTCAAAAATGTTTCCAAAAATGTCCTGTAAATGTGGAACCAATTTTAAAGCAAGCAGTAAGGACAAGTTTATAAAACTATTAGCCCAACATCTGTGATCTATAACAGAAAGGAAGGATGCAAGACTTTGGTAAGATAGAAGATACGACACGTAGAAATGGAAATGTAGTGGAAGAAAAACATTAGTAATTTATAAGAAGTGTGTTCTCTTCTGACTGGTGTTGACCTGTTTCAATATTTACTTATAAAGACTAGGGTGTACATTTTATTATATCATCTTTTAGAGAGATTAATAGACATGACAGATTTCTCATTGCTGGGACCACTAATGGCCTATAAAATAACGATTTGGATTATTTTATAATTTTTATGATCCCAATCAATAGCCTCTGACTTTATATGCAAAGAATGAATTACATAGACTAGAGAGGTGTTACATTTAAATCTCATGGTAAAATTTATCCTATTGGCAAAGGTGCCCTTCAAGATGGGGGCCTAGATGATATACAAACACACACACATACAAATCCAGTTTGTTTGTCATGAATAGGTATGAGTTTTATCTTATTAGATCATCTTGCAGAAGAGAGACACAGAGACAGAAGATATAATCCTAAATTTGCTTCTAAATATACAAAAATAGTAACAACTTAAACAAATATCACAATGATACTAATAAACACATGCCCCCATCATTACAGACCTATTCAATATATTTTGAGGCTTCAATCATGATTGCTGGATAGAGTTTGGCGTTTTGGAGATAAAAAGAAATGGAAAACACACATTCTCACTTTCTCTTTGTGCATATAAGAAAACCAAAATGGGGAATATTTGCTCTAGTTCAAATGGCCTGTTGGTTTCACAACAAGGACTATATACCAGTTGTCTTGACTTTAGGCCAGTAATGCAAGAAACTCTACAAACTTGTTCGTTTATTTATTCAAATATAAATAATATCTATCTGTCTGTCTGTCTGCCTGTCTCTCTATCTATCTATCTATCTATCTATCTATCTATCTATCTATCTATCCATCTATCTATCTGTCTATCCATCTATCTACACCACCACAGATTATGCTAGTTTACTGTTCAGGGAACAGCAAAGCAGATTTGACTCCTAATTACATGAATATTATAGACTACTAAGAATTACAGGAGGGCCAGGCGTGGTGGCTCACGCCTGTAATCCCAGCACTTTGGGAGGCCGAGGCAGGCGGATCATGAGGTCAGGCGATCGAGACCATCCTGGCTAACACGGTGAAACCCCGTCTCTACTAAAAATACAAAAAATCAGCCGGGCGTGGTGGCAGGCACCTGTAGTCCCAGCTACTTGGGAGGCTGAGGCAGGAGAATTGCGTGAACCCAGGAGGCGGAGCTTACAGTGAGCCGAGATTGAGCCACTGCACTGCAGCCTGGGTGACAGAGCGAGACTCCATCTCAAAAAAAAAAAAAAAAAGAATTACAGGAAAAAATAGATAATTATACAAGTAATTAAACAATTGAAGACTGTGATAAGTGCTATGAAAGAAAGAATAGGATGCTTGAAAGTGCATTAAAAGTTCTTTATTCTGTTCCATTGGTCTATATGTCTGCTTTTATGCCAGTACCATGCTGTTTTGCTTATTATAGCTTTGTAGTATAATTTGAAGTCTGATAATATGCCTCCAACTTTGTTCTTTTTGCTCAGGATTGTTTTGGCTGTTCTGGGCATTTTTTGGTTCCATATAAATTTTAGGATTATTTTTCCTATTTCTGTGAAGAATGTCATTGGTATTTTGATAATGATTGCACTGAATATGTAGATTACTTTGGCCAGTATGGCCCAAGAAATCTCAGAATTTTATTGGCATTTCGATCACAAAAAGCTGCTAGTCTCAAGTCCAGGGTAAATTAAAAAGCCGTGAATGAAAACAAAATGTACATGTGTGTATATGTATAACTTCCATAGTTGTAGTAAGACTATAATTTAAATATTACCCATATTTTCATTACTCTCAATGTATATATGCCACAGTATTGAGGATGATGATCTCTTCTTGGACACACAGACATGTTCTTATGTAATAATTTTCAAATTTATATTTTAAGTCTTCATCTCTTCTTGTATTTCAGATCTACGTATCTATTGCCAACCATCCACTGCTATCTGCTTGTCCTCCAGGGACCTTAATTCACATATCCAAGATGAAACTGGCAATTAGCCCTCTCAGATTACAAAATGCTCTTTTTTTCTGTATTTTCGACAGTGGTTAATAATATTATCCTTTACCCAGTCACCCAAGTCAATCACTTGAGAGTCATCCTAAACTTTACTCTCTCTCACCCACTTTCCATATCTAATTAGTTAAAAGTTGGATATATGTAATTATATATTTCTCCAACTAAAGTCCACTGCTACTGCCTTAAATCCACCTTTAATGTTTCTTGCCTGGACTGTTACACTTATTACAATAATTTTATGACTGCTGTCTCTCTGGTCTAAACTGCCATTATCTTTACTATTAGACATAACTTGTCACCCTGCTTCCACCATGCCCCTTTTTTCTCACCTCTGTATTATCCATTCTTCACACATTAACCAAATTGATCTTTTAACAGTGAAAATCTCATGATATTCTCCTTCTTACAACTCTCTGGCAGCTTTCCATTTCACTTATAAGAATCCACACTGTTTATCATGTCTGCACAGACTTGAGTGATCTTGTCATTGATTCCTCATCTCCCAAACCTACCCTTCATGATACCATAACCACATGGACTTCTTCCCTTTTCTAACATGCCAGGTTCAATCCCATCTCAGGCCTTCATATTCGCTATTTTTGATACTGGAAACACAGCTGATTCCAGATCTTCACGTGGCTGGCTCCTTTTGTCATTCAGATCTTGGTCAAATGTCATCTCCTGAAAGAGGCTCTCCTCAGCCATTCTACTCAATGCTTCTCCCCTGGCTTCACATATTACTCTGTTTTATATTTTCTTATTTTCTTTACATGTTTTTTCATGATCTAAAATTACCTTATTTTTTTATTTATTTATTTGTTTACTGTTAAGTTCCTGTTTTTCAGCAAAGACAGATTGCCTTACTCCCCATGGATTATCCAGGTTTAGAAAACCATGTATACTAGGCATTCAATAACAAATAAGAAATTGTTTAGGGTGTAATTTTTAGAAAATTAAGCTAAATTCTTGAGAGAAAAAGTTATACTTTACTGTTTTACAATGTCTGAATTTATTTTTACTATACTATGTATTGTTTATATAATAATTAAATGTTAATAAATAAATAAAATCACATACACCAATTCAATAGTACTTGCTTGTTTTCTATTCTTTAGATCAAAAAAGGAGTGAAATAAGACCCTACCTTATTTTAGATAGGGTCAAGGATATGATCATAAGTATTACAGGGAATGAAGAAAAATTGTTACAATAGAATGGTTTCAGATCTTTTTATTTTAAAATAATTATAAATTCACAGGAGGTTGCAAATTAATGTACATAGAAGTCCCCACACTCTTGTTCCAGATTTGTATAGTGTTAACAACTTGCAAAACTATAATATTATTTCAAAACCAAGAAATAAACATTGCTACAATCCATAGAGCACATTCAGATTTCATCAGTTATACATAAACTTATATGTGTGTGTCTGTCGGGGGAGAGTATAGTGCTATGCAATTGTATTGCAAGTATAGCCTGTGAAGCCACCACAACAATCAACATAGTAAATTGTGCCATTACCACATAACACCCTCCTAGTACCCTTTATAGCCACACCCATCTCCTCTCTCCCACTATGTGGCTCCCCATCCCCCATTGTGTGCATTCCTTCCCTGCCCCCTGTCCCTCACTCCCTAACCACTAATGCTTGCAATCACTAAGAACCATCTGTTCTTTATCTTTGTGTTATTTAATAAATAAAACATAAATAGAATTGTGCAGTATACATCCTTTTAACATTGGCTTTTTTCAATCAGTATAATTTTCTGGAGGTTCTTCCAGTTGTTGCACATATCAATAGTTTGTTCTTTTTTATTGCTGAGTTGTATTTCACAGTACTAATATACCATAGTTTATTTAACAGTGGTTTCTAGTTAAGGTCTATCATGGAGTTACTATAAGCATTGTGTATAAATTCCTGTGTGACAATAAGTCTAACATTTTATCTGATAAATGCGCAAGAGTGCAACTGAGGAGCCACAGGGTAAGTTTATTTTTAGTTTTGAAATGAACTGCCGAACTATTTTCCAGAGTAGCCACACTATCTTCCATTCCCACCAGTAATGTACAAGTGATCTGTTTTCTCTGCATCCTCACCAGCATTTGGTGTTATCATTATTTTTCATTTTAGTTATATTATTTTAAGCTGATTAAAAAGTACATTCACGCAGCACATTCATTTCAATTTTCTTTTAATCCATTCCAAGAATGAAATCCATTTCATTCTTTTAAAATAAAATATTAATTAAACAATTTCCTCACAAAGAAATCAAATGCACCCAGGATGTTTCAAACGAAAAACAAATTTTCAAAATTATGTAACATGGAAAAAAATAAGATTATAAATGTAAAACAATGTAAAAGTTTAAAAACAGAGTAAAGGGTCAAGAAATAATTTCCTAAGACTTTTTGATAGATACTCTATCTAGTTCAGGCACCAATGATTAAAAGCCTGATTTCTTTTGAAATTATGATGCAGTTGCACAAATTTCCAGTCGCATTAAAAAGATGTGTGCATATTTGGCATTATAATACAAAACTTAATTGAGCAAACTTTTCAAATAATAGGAATAAATGTCTCAGCCAGTGAAAATGTTAGGGAAAGCTTTAGTGCAAAAAAAAAGCCATACGAAAACAAAAACAACTTAACTTTCTAGTGACAAGAATCAGAAAAACAAGAGTATAAAGGAAGAGTAAAAGTCTTTATGCTGCTTGATTGAGTCATGAAAGTCATACATAATTGGAAATATGAGTTAGAGCCTTGTATATTCTGGGCACCAGTTCAGTGTTAACTAAGGTCACTGAAGTAACGAGTAATCTCTTCTATGGCTGGTCACATGACCAAGTTGAACTTCATCAGTAATTACTGCCTAGTTCTTAATCCATAGTCATAATTTGTATTAAAACCACTAGCACAACTGGAAAAATTGATAGCAGGCTCACCAGAATCAAAGTGACTAGTGAAAGAAAATAGGGTATGGACTAGAATCCAACATCCTCCAAAAGCTAGCTGTTTCCTTCAGTTTGATTGAAATCCAACCACTCAGTAAAGACTTACCAATAGGGTTTAGCAGCCTGAATGATAAATTTTGGGATTCATGGCTTATTCGATCTTAAAATACTGCTGATCACAGAAGGCTAAATGCAAATTGGGTATGATCAGGACTTAGAAGTAGACACTCCTAGTGGGCTAGGACAAGTTCTAGAGCTGTAGTATCCTATATGGTAACTGCTAGTCATGTGTAGCCATTTAATGTAAATTTAAACTAATTAAAATTAAATAAAACAAAACGTTTAGTTCCTCAGGTGCAGTAGCCACATTTCAAGTGGTCGATAGTGATGTTTGGCTAGCGATTACTAGCTGGATAGAAGACATAGAATATTTAGTCATGACCAAAAATTTTGTTACATAACACTGGTCTAGAGAAAAGTGCAAATGTGTAATAATACAAGGAAGAATTCCAGGCAGGCACTTGGAAGATAGTGTATTAGTTTGCTGGGGCTGCCATAACAAAGTACCACAAAACTATTGGCTTAAATAACAGAAATTTATTTTCTCATAGTTCTGGAAGGTTGAGATCAAGTTGTCATCAAGGCCAAGATCCCTCTGAAGGCACTGGGGAATGATTTCCAGATCTCTCTCCTAGCTTCTGGTGGTTGCTTGACTTGTGAAAGCATAACTCCAATCATCATATGCCATTCGCTGTGTATGTGTGTCTCTCTGTCCAAGTTTCCTTTTTTTTATATAAGAATATCAGTTATATTGGATTAGGAACCCACCTTAGTCCAGTATGGCCTCATTCTAACGAATTGTATTTACAACTACCCTATTTCCAAGTAAAGTCAGGTTCTGAGGTACTGGCAGTTAGGACTTCAAAATATAACTTTTGGAGTTCACAATTTAACCCATAACATATAGTATCCAAGATATATGATGGCATTTATAAAGTGTTAGCCAGGCATCAAGACCTAACATAGCCCAAGTGGTCCAGAAAGAAAGACTGATGGTGAAGAGTCACAATAGACATTTTAAAATTAAATAATATGGAAAGTTTCTGGCAGCAGATGCCTATTATTTCCCTTAGCAGGAAAATAATTTTCTCTCAAGTTTTTTTTTCATTTATTATTATTCCTTGCATATTCAGGCCCTAGGATTGAGACTCAAGGATAGAATTTTGGCCCCTTGAAAAAGATCAGGTCAGGGTCCTAAAGAGGCTGAGAGGCTCACTAGCTTATCAAGAATGATACTAAAGAATACAAAAACAAGTCAATGTCACAATTACCAAAAGAAGATGTAAAGATACAATCTTGAGACCCAAGCAAAAATGCAATTACCATGACTGAAACATAGGTCATGACCTAAACAGTAGAAAAGAGGAATCAATCACCTATGAATTAAGGTAGAGCTTTTAAAATCTCCCTTCCTACCTTCTCCTTCATAAAACCACCCCTTCCAAGCAAGCCCTGCTTTCCCATCCTGGCATTATTCTTTTGGCTACTATCCTACCTACTCTGCCTGACTTGACCAGCTCCATCAAGAATCATGCTTCTGATTCTTCTGGATCAGAAACTCTAGTCTCTTACTCACATAAAGTCTTATCTTGTCTTTCAAACACAGTGCTCTCTATTCTGTTATTTGTTAACTCCCTGACTACTAGGGCCCATTCCCTTACTCTCCCTTCCTGTCCTTCAAGATTTCTAAAATAATAATCTCTTTTCAGCTTAGCCAAGTCCTGGAAACCCCTTACATCACAACATCTTCCCCAAACTAGTTGTTTTGCACACCAAAGAAGCATTCTGGTCATGATGTGTTTTTTCACCTCTTTTCCCATCTGGGTAGGGCACTCCACTATCAACTCTCAACTCTGAAGTTAAAATGGGATATAAAAGCAGCATCTTTTTCACACAGTTTCTTCAGATCTCTTCTCTACTCTTGTCCACATAGAAATTGCTGACCCATGTTTCCGAGGATCTACCAGAACCCCTTCTAGTAGTTCTAAGCTTCCAGTGAACATACAAGCTGCCAATGATGGGGATCTTCTTTGGGCAACCTAAATCAACCAGTGAAAAGTATTTTGTTACTATTTATAATTACTATTTGTAAGGGAGATTTAAATCTGTCCTGAGTTTAAAAAAATAATTGATCCTAAGTCTTGTGGGTGTGAAAGTCTGTTTAGAGAAAGGCAATGTTAATTTTTTGGTCTAGGAGAAGATGATTGGGTACAAGAAAGTGTGTGTGTGTGTGTGTGTGTGTGTGTGTGTTTCTGTGAGTGTGTGTGTAGGAAGAGGGGAATGGAAACCCATTGACCCACATTTTAAAATGTAGTTCTATCATGTATGGAAACAGATATACACATGCACACTCATACTGCACACAAATCTATTTTAACATATGTCTTACGTATAAATACTATAATCATCTACTTTTTATTCTTCATAATGCATTGGTCATTCAACTAGTTGACCATTACTCAGTAGTATAAATAATGCCTTGATGAACATCTTCTATATATGCCTGGTGGAACATATGCTATCGTTTAATTAGTATAAATTATGAGAAGTGTAATTCCTTGGTCAAAAGATGTATACATTTAAAGTAATTTTACCAATATGCATTCACACAGTCAGTGTATGAAAATGCTCAGTTCATTGTAAGAGGGAGATTTTGAAGCCTTGAGGCCTTCTAAGTTGTAGCTTACAGGTCTTTGGCTAGCATTCTGAAGTAATTCTGGACAGGACAAGGCTATGATTCCATTGAAAAAAGAAGATACCTAGGTATTAAGCCCAGCATGCATTAGCTCTTTTCCATAATGCTGTCCACTCCCTACACTCCCATGACAGGCCCCAGTAAGTGTTGTTCCCCTCTCTGTGTCCATGTGTTCTCATTGTTCAGCTCCCACTTACAAGTGAGAACATGCGGTGTTTGGTTTTCTGTTCCTGCGTTAGATTGCTGAGAATAATGGCTTCCAGCTTCATCCATGTCCCTGCAAAGGACATTATCTTTTTTCTTTTTATGGCTGCGTAGTATTCCATGATGTATATGTACCACGTTTTCTTTATCCAGTCTATCTTTGATGAGCATTCGTGCTGATTCCACATCTTTGCTATTGTGAATAGTGCTGCAATGAACATACACATGTATGTATCTTTATAATAGAATGATTTATATTCCTTTGGGTATATACCCAGTGATGATATTGCTGGGTCAAATGGTACTTTTGGTTCTAAATCTTTAAGGAATTGCCACACTGTCTTTCACGATGGTTGAAGTAATATACATTCTCACCAACAGTGTAAAAGCATTCCTTTTTCGGTCAGGCATGGTGGCTCATGCCTGTAATCCCAGCACTTTGGGAGGCCAAGGTGGGCAGATCACCTGAGGTCAGTAGTTTGAGACCAGTCTGGCCAACATGGAGAAACCCCATCTCTACTAAAAATACAAAAAATTAGCCTGGTGTGGTGGTGCATGCCTGTAATCCCAGCTACTAGAGAGGCTGAGGTAGGAGAATCACTTGAACCCGGAGGTGGAGGTTGCAATGAGCCGAGACAGCACCATCTCACTCCAGCCTGGACAACAAGAGTGAAACTCCATCTCAAAAAAAAAAAAATTTCCTTTTTCTCCACAGCCTCACCAGCATTTGTTGTTTCTTGACTTTTTAATAATTGCCCTTCTGACTGGCATGAGATGGTATCTCATTGCGCTTATGATTTGCATTTCTCTAATGATTAGTGATGTTGAGCAACTTTCCTTTTTGTTGGTTACATGTATGTCTTTTCTGAGAGGTGTCTGTTCATATCCTTTGCCCAATTTTTAATGTTTTGTTTTGTTTTTTCTTGTAAATTTGCTTAAGTTCCTTGTAGATTCTGGGTATTAGCCCTTTGTCAGATAAACAGATTGCAAAATTTTTCTCCCATTCTGTAGGTTGTCTGTTCGCCCTGATGATAGTTTCTTTTGCTGTGGATAAGCTCTTTAGTTTAATTAGATCCCATTTGTTAATTTTTGCTCCTGTTTCAATAAAACTAGGTGACGGGTTGATAGGTGCCGCAAACCACCATGGCACACATTTACCTATGTAACAAACCTGCACAGCCTGCACATATATCCTGGAACATAAAATAAAATAAAATAAAATAAAATAAAATAAGCCTGGGCACGGTGGCTCACGCCTGTAATCCCAGCACTTTGGGAGACTGAGAAGGGTGGTTCACAAGGTCAGGAGTTCAAGACCAGCCTGGCTGAGATGGTGAAACCCTGTCTCTATTGAAAATACAAAAAATTAGCAGAGCAGGGTGGCAGGCACCTGTAATTCCAGCTACTCGGGAGGCTGAGGCAGGAGAATCACTTGAACTCGGAGGGCAGAGGTTGCAGTGAGCCGAGATCACGTCACTGGACTCCAGCCTGGGCGACAGAGTGAGACTCTGTCTCAGAAAATAAATAAATAAATAAATAAATAAATAATAAAATAATTATAAAAAAAGAAGCCATGTATTTGAAGGGCACAAATCTTTAGGAGTACTACAAATACCAAGTATGACTATGAAATCATAGATGATGTTCTATGCATCTAACCTGTTAAAAAAAGTAATTTCAATTAGCTATGATAAATAAATATTCTCTTTGTGAAAAACAATCCTATAAAACTTTTGTCATAAGAGAGGCAATCAGTGTGTATGCAACAAAAAAGGAAGAAAAAATATTATAGAGATGGCAGTCATTGATTTAAAACTCATGTTACTTTTATTTTTCTGGATTTTGTGATGTTTGCAATAATTGCCAGCTTTTCCACTTCTTTAGTTTTTATAATTTACTTTCTCCTTATAAATAAATATTCACTATTCTGCCAAAAAAAAAAAAGAAAGAAAGAAGAAGATACATATAGGATGACAGAGACCTGGGAGGGTCATATACTTGGGTGTCTCAATGAAAGTGGCTATCTGCCAGCTAGGTCGCCTCTCTGACCCATTCTGCTCTACTCTAGAGTGGACTGTAGACTAGAGGGCTCAATCTCTTTAAATAATCAAACTCTTTAAAACTTTTCACATCCAAGTAATTATATCTTTTTACTCATTTGTTTTTAAAATTCAGTTTTAAGAAAATCAGTCCTTATTTTGACAATGGTTTTAGTTTTTTTCATCTGGGATTAGAAAATTTGGGAAAATTTTGAATATATTCAACACTGGGAAAAGTATGTGTTCCCATTTCCCAGGTTCAATAATTACCTGGACAATCTTGTTTCATCTTTATCTCCATTTGCTTACCCTTCCCAAAAACACAAATTAAAATGAAGCCAGTCCTTGAGGTATCATTTTATTTGTACACATTTTAGTAAATGTTTCTAAAAGTCAAGGACTCAAAAAATCTGAAATAGCATCTGCAGATTTCAAAAAACTTAAATCAATTTCTTATTGTCCAATACCTGGTCAGTGTTCAAATGCCCCCCAATTTGTCAAGATATTATTTTATTTTAAATATTTTCTTTGCTTGATTGAGGATCCAAATAAGTTCCATATATTACAATTAAATTATAAATCTTAAATCTCTTTAAATCAAGCTAAGATCTTCTCCTGCACCCGGTAAGAGGCCATCAATTGGTTTCAATCAAAAAAGTGACATGGTGAATTTTTGTTTTATAAATACTATCCAAATAATGTTGTGAAAAAGGTTCAATAAGAGACAGGACTTGAGATCAGAAGAACATAGACTATTATAATAGTTCAGTTGAAAAATGAGTTCACTGAATGGAATAATGTATGAAGAGATTAATAGATATTCTACTAGTTTTCTGGTTAACCAAATCTGAATTTAGCCCCTACCACTCCGTTGAAATTGCAATTTTAAAGCTAATTAATAACTCTCAAACTGCTAAATCTAAAACACTCTGCTGAATTTGATTGATACTATAAGTGAAGATATCAGTGTAAACTTCAGATACAACTCCTGGTCCAGCTCACTAAAGCTGCATCACGTTGCACCACTTCCACGATGTAGAAGAACAACAAAGGAATATTTCAACTTGATTATGGTGAAGAATGATGAAAGCATGAAAGAACAGGCACATCAAGTCACAATTTGACCAATCAAATCAAGAAAAACTAGATGAGTCAAAGCCTTTGAGGAGTGATAAATAAATCAATTAAATTCCTGCTTTCAAAAAAAAATCTAGCTGGTGAAGAAATAAGAAAACAAAAAATAGAAACATATGTGGCTTATATTAGGGTCCTAGTCTTATAAATATTAATAAAAGGGTTAAAAGATTTGCTAAAATATGAAAAAAAATCAAGGAATGCTTCATAGAGGAAATAGTTATAGATCTGAGCCTTAAGAAAAAGGTTGAAGTCAGATAGGTGGAGATAATAGAGGAGAAAGTTTTAATTAAACAAAAGCATGGAGGTTGCAATGAAAATGTTATATTCAAAGCATAAATAAGTGAATGGACTGGAATGAGAGTTCCCTTTTTGCATAGAGAAAGGTAAAACTTGACTAGGCAAGGTAATCCTGGGTCAGAAATTCTAAGATGGATAGTTTAAACTTGATCCAATAGGCAGAGGTGGCTTAAGTTTTAAGAAGATTAAACTTGATCCAATAGGAAGAAGTAGTTTAAGTTTTAAGAAGATCGAGGGTGAAAGCAAGTCAGAAACTTAGAGGTCAATTAAGAGATTAATGGTTTAATCTTCTAGGCCAATCCAGCATGGTGACTGTAACAATGAGAAGGAAAAACAGATGCTCAAAATAAACAACCTCATTTTGAAATAAGAAGTATCATATTTTCAAACTGAAGAAAAAAATCAAACACATTACAGAAAATACAAAATTTGAGAATTTTTCTGATTCAAAGCTTCTGTGATATTTTCTTTGTGGCTTAATATTTATGGCATAAAAGATTGAATCATTGCAATGTAAGTTGCAAGTTTAGAAAACATCTTGGAATATCTACAATTTTCACTGTGGTCTCTCTCTTTGTTTTAAAAAAGGACTATAGTAAAGTGGTCTACTTCTCTCATAGAAGAACATTATTCTGCTTATTAAAGAAAAAATCTATGTTGCAATTTGAAGTCAGATATTTAATTCGAAATTGGCAAAACTTCTTTTATTTTCTTTGGCTTGATTTGTTCGTAAGTGATTCTTACTCTGTGCTACCTAAAGCCCTACATCCTTGTCCAAGCTTATACAGCAAACTAATGGAAGAAATGAGATTACAGCATGAGTCTCCTGGATCTCAGGCTGATGTACTTTCTACTCCGTGCTTACATCAAAAAGGTTTTCAATTTATCCTTTGGCTGAAGTGGATTAGAAAAAAAAATACGGAGTTCAGTTGAAGGGCGTTTGGCAAATCTCTTCCTCATTTGATGTCTGAGCTTTCAAATGGAATGACACTACAAATCAATGCATCAACATCAACTTAAATGGGAATGTCCTTGGGACCTAGAGCAATGGTCTTAGCTACGTAATTAGTCTTTCCCTTGATCTAGAGCAAAAATTTGGTTTAACTGTGTTTGAAGGAATAAGAATAGAGAGTATAAACTTCTGAAAAATGCTAAAATATGTAAAATCTGTACCTGACTTTATTGTCAATGGTGGAGACGGAGGTAGCATGAGGGAGGTTCCACTACAACAATTGGAGTCTCAATAATTCAGTCTATTAATATCCCTTGTGTTTTATATTATTTTATATCAAAATTTGAAAGAAGAGAATATACTAATGTTGAGATACAATTTCCCATGCTTCTCCACATCTTGCCTTTACTTTGGATTATTTTTTTCAAGGGTATTGCTACAGCCTTAGATAAAATAATGTTTTTCTCCAGAGCAAATGGCAAGTTTATTCACTGTCAAGTACAATAAAGATAATGTCTTTCTCTAAGGCACAGGTCAGGCAGATTTGCTTGGAGCCCAGTATATGAGGTTTCCTAAACTCAAGACTTTTCAACTGTGATGCAAACCCACTACATACACAGGATCAACCTAGGCTATTCTGCTATATTCTCATGGAAGTTTGAGGGCAAGGGGAACCAATACAAACATAAAGTTTATGCTACATGCTATGACAAGAATAATGCTATTTTTTCTTATTAAATTTTTCATATTTCCATAGGTTACTGGGGAACAAGTGGTGTTTGGTTACCAAGTTCTTCAGTGGTGATTTGTGAGATTTTGGTGCACCCATCACCTGAGCAGTATACACTGTGCTTAATTTGTCATCTTTTATTCCTCATCCCCTTCCCACCCTTTTCCCTTGAGTCCCCGAAGTCCACTGTGTCATTCTTATGTCTTTGCATCCTCATAATTTAGCTCCCAGTTATGAGTGAGAACATATGACATTCGATTTTCCATTCCTGGTTACTTCACTTAGAATAATAGTCTCCAATCTCATCCAGGTCACTGCAAATGCCATTAACTCATTCCTTTTTATGGCTCAGTAGTATTCCATCATATATACATATCACAGTTTTTTTAATCCATTCATTGACTGATGAGCATTTGGGTTGGTTACACGTTTTTGCAATTGTGAATTGTGCTGCTACAAACGTGTGTGTGCAAGTATCTTTTCCATATAATGACTTCTTTTCCTGTGGATAGACACCCAGTAGTGGAGTTGCTGGATCAAATGGTAGTTCTACTTTTAGTTCCTTAAGTAATATCCACACTGTTTTCTATACTGGTTGTATTAGTTTACATTCCCACCAGCAGGGTAGAAGTGTTCCCTGTTCACTGAATCTACACCAACATCTATTTTTTTTTTTTTATTATGGCCATTCTTGCAGGAGTAAGGTGGTATTGCATTATGGTTTTGATTTGCATTTCCCTGATCATTAGTGATGCTGAGCATTTTTTCATATGTTTGTTGGCCATTTGTATATCTTCTTTTGAGAATTGTCTATTCATGACCTTGGCCCACTTTTTGTTGGGATTTTTTTTTCTTGCTGATTTGTTTGACTTTATTGCAGATTCTGGATATTAGTCCTTTGTCAGACGTATAGATTGTGAAGATTTTCTCCCATTCTGTGGGTTGTCTGTTTCCTCTGCTGACTGTTCCTTTTGCCATGTAAAAGATCTTTAGTTTAATTAAGTCCCAGCTATTTATCTTTGTTTATATTGCATTTGCTTTGGGGTTCTTGGTCATGAATTCCTTGCCTAATCCAATGTCTAGAAGGCTTTTTTTCAATGTTATCTTCTAAAATTTCTATAGTTTCAGTTCTCAGATTTAAGTGCTTGGTCCATCTTGCATTGATTTTTGTATAAGGTGAGAGATGAGGATCCAGTTTTACTCTCTTACATACGGCTTGCCAATTATCCCAGAACAATTTGTCGAAAGGGTGTCCTTTCCCCTACTTTATGTTTTTGTTTGCTTTGTCGAAGATCAGTTGGCTGTAAGTATTTGTGTTTATTTCTGGGTTCTCTATTCTCTTCCATTGGTCTATGTGCCTATTTTTATACCAGTACTATGCTATTTTGGTGACTATAGCCTTATACTATAGTTTGAAATCAGGTAGTGTGATGCCTCCAGATTTGTTCTTTTTGCTTAGTCTTGCTTTGGATATGCAGGCTCTTTTTTGGTTCCATATGAATTTTAGGATTTTTTTTTCTAGTTCTGTGAAGAATGATGCTAGTGTTTTGATATGAATTGCATTGAATTTGTAGATTGCTTTTGGCAGTATGGTCATTTTCACAATATTGATTCTACCCATCCATGAGCATGAGATGTGATTCTATTTGTTTGTGTCATCTATGATTTTTTTTCAGCAGTGTTTTGTAGTTTTCCTTGTAGAGGTCTTTTACCTCCTTGGTTAGGTGTATTTCTAAGTTTTTTTTTTTTTTTTTTTGAAGCTGTTATAAAAGGAATTGAGTTCTTGATTTGATTCTCAGCTTGGTCACTGTTGGTATATAGAAGAGCTACTGATTTGTGTACATTAATCTTGTATCTGGAAACTTTGCTGAATCCATTTAACAGTTCTAGGAGCTTTCTGGAGGAGTCTTTAGGGTTTTCTAGGTAAACAATCATATCAGCAAACAGTGACAGTTTGACTTTCTCTTTACCGATTTGGATGGCCTTTATTTCTTTCTCTTGTCTGATTGCTCTGGCTAGAACTTCCAGTACTATGTTGAAGAGAAGTGGTGAGAGTGGGCATCCCTGTCTGTTCCAGCTCTCAGAGGGAATACATTAAACTTTTCCTCATTCAATATTATGTTAGCTGTGGGTTTGTCATAGATGGCTTTTATTACATTGACGTATGTCCCTTGTATGCTGATTTTTCTGAGAGTTTTAATCTTAAAGGGATGCAGGGTTTTGTTGAATGCTTTTTCTGCATCTATTGAGATGATCATGTAATTTTTGCTTTTAATTCTGTTTATGTGGTGTATCACATTTATTGACTTGTGTATGTTAAACCATCCCTGTATCCCTGATATGAAACCCACTTAATCATGATGAATTAACTTTTTGATATATTGTTGGATTTGGTTAGCTAGTACTTTGTTAAGGATTTTAGCATCTATATGCATCAGTGATATTATCTGTAGTTTTCTTTTTTGGTTATGTCCTGGTTCTGGTATTAGGGCGATACTGGCCTCACAGAATGATTTAGAGAGGGTTCCCTCTTTCTCTGTCTTGTGGAATAGTATCAATAGGTTTGGTAGCAATTTTTCTATGAATGTCTGATAGAATTCTGCTGTGAATCTATCTGGTCCTGAACTTTTTTTGTTAGTAATTTTTGTATTACCATTTCAATCTTGCTTCTTGTTATTGGTCTGTTCAGGATATCTAGCTCTCCCTGATTTAAGCTAAGAGGCTTGTATCTTTCCATGAATTTATCCATCTCCTCTAGGTTTTCTAGTTTATGAGCATAAAGGTGTTCATAGTAGCCTTGAATGATCTTCTGCATTTCAGTGGTGTCAGTTGTAATATCTCCTGTTTCATTTTTAATTGAGCTTATTTGGATTTTCTCTCTTCTTTTCTTGGTTAACCTTGCTAATGGTCTATCAAATTTATTTACCTTTTCAAAGAACTAATTTTGTTTCATTTATCTTTTGTATTTTTTCATTTCAGTTTCATTTGGTTCTGCTCTGATCTTGGTTATTTCCTTTCTTCTGCTGGGTTTGGGTTTGGTTTGCTCTTGTTTCTCCAATTCCTTGAGGTGTGAGCTTTGATTGCCTGTTTGTGCTCTTTCGGACTTTTTGATATAGGCATTTAGGGCTATGAACTTTCCTCTTAGCACAGTCTTTGCTGTATACTAGAGGTTTTGATAGATCATGTCGCTATTGCCGTTCAGTTTGAAGAATTTTTAAATTGTCATCTTGATTTAATTTTTGACTCAATGATCATTCAGGAGCAGGTTATTTAATTTCCATGTATTTGCATGGTTTTGAAGGTTTCTTTTGGAGTTGATTTCCAGTTTTATTCCACTGGGGTCTGAGTGACTGCTTGATACAATTTCAATTTTCTTAAATTTATTGAGGCTCGTTTTGTGGCCTATCATATGGTCTATCTTGAAGAAAGTTCCAAGCATTGTTGAATAGAATGTATATTCTGAGTTGTTGGGTAGAATGTTCTGTATATGTCTGTTAAGTTCATTTGTTCCAGGGCATAGTTTAAGTTCATTGTTTCTTTGTAGACTACATCTTTATGACCTGTCTAGTGCTGTCAATGGGATATTGAAGTCCCCCACTATTACTGTGTTGCTGTCTATCTCATTTCTTAGGTCTACTAGTAATTATTTTATAAATTTGGGAGCTCCAGTGTTAGATGCATATGTATTTAGGAATGTGATATTTTCCTGTTGGACAAGGCCTTTAATGTCCCTCTTTGTCTTTTTTAACTGCTGTTGTTTTAAAGTTTGTTTTGTCTGATAGAAGAGTAGCTACTCCTGCTTGCTTTGGCGTCCATTTGCATGGAATGTCTTTTTCTACCCCTTTCCCTTAATTTTATGTCAGTCCTTATGTGTTAGGTGAGGCTCTTGAAGGCAGTAGGTAGTTAATTGGTGAGTTCTTATCCATTCTGCAGTTCTGTATCTTTTAAGTAGAGCGTTTAGGCCATTTAAATTCAACATTAATATTAAGATGTGAGATACCATTCCATTATTCCACTCATTGTGCTATTTGTTGCCTGTATATCTTGTTTTTTTTTTAATTGTATTTTTGCCTCATAGGTTCTGTGAGATTTACACCTTAAAAAGGTTTTGTTTTGATGTGTTTCCAGACTTGTTTCAAGATTTAGAGCTCTTTTTAGCAGTTCTTGTGGTGGCTTAGTAGTGGTGAATTCTGTCAGCATTTGTTTGTCTGAAAAAGAGCGTATCTTTCCTTCACTTATAAAGCTTAATTTTACTGAATACAAAATTCTTGGCTGATAGTTCTGTTGTTTGAGGAGGCTGAAGATAAGGCCCCAATTCATTATAGCTTATAGAGTTTCTGCTGAGAAATCTGCTGTCAATCTGATAGGTTTTCCTTTATAGGTTACCTGGTGCTTTTGCCTCACAGCTCTTAAGATTCTTTCCTTCCTCTTAACTTTAGATAACCTGATGACAGTATGCCTAAGAGATGATGTTTTTGTGATAAATTTCCCAGGTGTTATTTGAGCTTATTGTATTTGAAAATCTAGGTCTCTAGCAAGACCAGGGAAGTTTTCATGGATTATTCCCCCACATTTGTTTTCCTAGCTTTTAGATTTTTCTTCTTCCTTGGGAACGCCAATTATTTTTAGGTTTGGTCGTTTAACATAGTCCCAGACTTCTTGGAGGCTTTGCTTATATTTTCTTATTCTTTTTTCTTTGTCTTTGTTGGATTGGATTAATTTGAAGACCTTGTTTTTGAGCTCTGAAGTCCTTTCTTTTCTTTGTTCAATTCTATTGCTGAGACTTTCCAGAGCACTTTGGATTTTTATAAGTGTGCACATTGTTTCCTGAAGTTTTGATTGTTTTTTTATTTATGCTATCCATTTCATTGAATATTTCTCCCTTCACTTCTTGTATCATTTTTTTTTATTTCCTTAGACTGAGCTTTGCCTTCCTCTGGTGCCTCCCTGATTAGCTTAATAACCAACCTTCTGCATTCTTTTTCAGGTACATCAGGGCTTTCTTCTTGATTTGGATCCATTGGTGGTGAGTTAGTGTGATTTTGAGGGGTGTGTTACAGAACCTTGTTTTGTCATATTACCAGAGTTGGTTTTCTGGTTCCTTCTCATTTGAGTAGGCTGTGTCAGAGGGAAGGTCTAGGGCTCAAGGCTGTTGTTCAGATTCTTTTGTCCCCCGGGGTGTTCCCTTAATGTAGTACTCTTCCCCTTTTCCTAGGAATGTGGTTTCCTGCGAGTGGAGCTGTAGTGATTGTTATCTCTTTTCTAGATCTAGTCACCCTGCAAGTCTACCAGGCTCTGAGCTGGCACTTGGGGTTGTTTGCACAGAGTCCTGTGATGTGAACCATCTGTGGGTCTCTCAGCCATGGATACCAGCACCTGCTCTGGTGGAGGTGGCAGATGGGTAAGATGGACTCTGTGAGAGTCCTTGGCTTTGGTTGCTTAATGCACTATGTTTGTGCTGGTTGATCTCCTGTCCAGAGGTGGCGCTTTCAAAAGAGCATCAGCTGTAGTAGTATGGGGAGGAAGAGGTGGAGGCCAGGACCCTAGAACTCCCAAGAGTATATGCCATTTGTTTTCAGTTACCAGAGTGGGTAGGGGAGGACCATTAGGTGGGGGCAAGGCTAGGTGTGTCTGAGCTCAGACTCTCCTTGGGCAAGTCTTGCTGCAGCTTCTGTTGGGGATGAGGGCGAAGTTCTCAGGTTAATGGAGTTATGTTCCTAGTAGGATTATGGCTGCCTCTACTGCATCATGCAGGTTGTCAGGGAAGTGGGAGAAAGCCAGCAGTCACAGGCCTCATCCAATATCCACACAACCCAAAGGGCTGGTCTCATTCCCACCATGCCCCCCACCAACAGCACCAAGTCTGCTTCCAGGTAGTGGGTGAGCAGGACTGAGAACTTGCCCCAGGCTACCCACCTCCCAGCTGCAAAAGCAATTAGGGCTTTCCTTCTTTCTCCACCTGTGGAGTCTGCGCAGTGGATTCACTCCCTCCCCTTGAGTTCTGGCCAGGAGACTTCTCGATTGGTTGAAATTGTTAACGAAGTTCAGCTGGAGATTTGCTTCTCTCTGTGGCCTTTACCCAGTGCCTCTAGCCATCCTCCCCAAGGATCCCCGTGAGGCAGGGCAGAAATGGCTTGCTAGAGGACCCAGTGAGACCATAGGGGTTTTCCTGCTGCTTCCTCTACCCCTGTATTTAGCTCGCCTCTCTAAATTGACTCAGCTCCAGGTAAGGTCACAATCTTTTCTCGTAATCTAGACCTTCAGGTTCCCTAGTGGGTGTGTGTGTTCCAGGGTGGATCATCTCCCTTTCCACCTTCCACAGTTTGGGCATTCACAGTATTTGAGGTGTCTCCCAAGCCCTGCAGGAGCAATCTGCTTCCTTCAGAGGGTCTGTGGGTTCTCTTGGCTTTCCTAATGTATTCCTGCAGTCATTCTGGAACAATAGATCATGATGCATGCCTCCACATACTGCTCTGTCCGTCTGAGTGGGAGCTGCAATCTACTCCTACCTTCTGTCCACCATGATCCTCCCACAATCTCTCTTGGTCAGGACACTCTCTCCCACTGTGGCCCTGGCTTGGCCTCCTCCAAGGTGCTGGTTGACAAGAATAATGCAATTTTTGACCTAAAATATCATGTCTTCTGCCAGCATTCACAAAACTATGAGAAGCTAACTTATTAGCTTGCAAGTAGGGTGAAATCTCAGACCCTTTACAGTTCTTGATAAGTAATTTCTAGTTAGACTTCCAAACAACCGTATGATACCCTATTTCTTGATATTCCTGGACAAATAGATTTTTACTCAAAAGAATTTTGAAAAAGAAAGAAATTAAGGATTAAATAATGTGTCTGGGTCAAATTACTATACTTCACAATAGACATCTATGAAGTGATTTTGAAAAGTTTGTGAAAAATTGAATTAAAAGATAAAAATAAAAATATAAACTTTATTTCTTAGCATAAGATCCATCAAATTCAGTACACTTTTGTAAGCAATGATACTGGCCATTTAGTCTGTTCCTGAAAACTGAAGGTTGTGGAAATTTAACCACCTCAATGCAGTCATTTTAAATTACAATTATTATTATTATTATTATTATTATTTTGAGATGGAGTCTTGCTCTGTCACCCAGGCTGGAGTGCAGTGGTGCGATCTTGGCTCACTGCAACCTCTGCCTCCCGGGTTCAAGCAATTCCCCTGCCTCAGCCTCCCGAGTAGCTGGGATTACAGGCATGTGCCGTCATGCCCAGCTAATTTTTGTATTTTTAGTAGAGACGGAGTTTCACCATGTTGGTCAGGCTGGTCTCAAACTCCTGACCTCAAATGATCCACTCGCCTCAGCCTCCCAAAGTGCTGGGATTACAGGGGTGAGCCACCACACCCAGCCGTCATTTTTAATTAGTAACTGAAGAAAAATAAATGCCTTTTACAGATTTTTTTTTAAGATTAGGAAATGAAGTCAGAAGCCAAATCATGACTGTAAGGTAGTTGCCTAACAATTGCCTAATAATTTTGAAATACTTCCAAAACTGCCCTTGTTTGATAAAAGGAATGAGCAGGGGCATGGCTGTGGTGGAGAATAACTCTGGTGAAACTTTCCTTGGTATTTTTCTGCTAAAGTTTTGTCTAACTTTTTCAAAACACTCTCATAATAAGCAGATGTTATCATTCTTTAGCCCTCCAGTAAGTCAACAAGCAAAACGACTTGAGAATCCCAAAAACTCTGTTGTCATTACCTTTACTCTTGACTAGTCTGATTTGCTTTAGCTGGACCATGCCCACCTCTTAGGAACCATTGGTTTGATTATGCTTTGTCTTCATGATCATTCGAGTAAAGTCATGTTTTATCTCATGACAATTCTTTGAAGAAATGCTTCAGGATCTTGATTCTACTTGTTTAAAATTTCCATTGAAAGCTCCACTCTTGTCTGCAGCTGATCTGGTTTTGGCACCCATTGAGGGAAAAGTTTGTTATAATTTAATTTTTTAGTCAGAATTGTATAAGCTGAACCAGTTGAGATGTCAGTGATGTTGGCTATTATTTCTACTGTTAATTGTTGGTCGTCTTTATTTAGGGCATGGACTAGATGAGTTTTTTTCCTCACAAATTAATGTGGATGGTCTGCCACTACAGGCTTCATCTTCAAAATCATCTTGTCCTTTCTTTCTTTTTTTTTTAATTATTATTATTATACTTTAAGTTTTAGGGTACATGTGCACAACGTGCAGGTTTGTTACATATGTATCCATGTGCCATGTTGGTGTGCTGCACCCATTAACTCGTCATTTATCATTAGGTATATCTCCTAATGCTGTCCCTCTCCCCTCCCCCCACCCCACAACAGTCCCCGGAGTGTGACGTTCCCCTTCCTGTGTCCATGTGTTCTCATTGTTCAATTCCCACCTATGAGTGAGAACATGCGGTGTTTGGTTTTTTGTCCTTGCGATAGTTTACTGAGAATGATGGTTTCCAGTTTCATCCATGTCCCTACAAAGGACATGAACTCATCATTTTTTATGGCTGCATAGTATTCCATGGTGTATATGTATCACATTTTCTTAATTCAGTCTATCGTTGTTGGACATTTGGGTTGGTTCCAAGTCTTTGCTATTGTGAATAGTGCCGCAATAAACATACGTGTGCATGTGTCTTTATAGCAGCATGATTTATAGTCCTTTGGGTATATGCCCAGTAATGGGATGGCTGGGTCAAATGGTATTTCTAGTTCTAGATCCCTGACGAATCGCCACACTGACTTCCACAATGGTTGAGCTAGTTTACAGTCCCACCAACAGTGTAAAAGTGTTCCTATTTCTCCACATCCTCTCCAGCACCTGTTGTTTCCTGACTTTTTAATGATGGCCATTCTAGCTGGTGTGAGATGGTATCTCATTGTGGTTTTGATTTGCATTTCTCTGATGGCCAGTGATGATGAGCATTTTTTCATGTGTTTTTTGGCTGCATAAATGTCTTCTTTTGAGAAGTGTCTGTTCATGTCCTTCGTCCACTTTTTTATGGGGTTGTTTGTTTTTTTCTTGTAAATTTGTTTGAGTTCATTGTAGATTCTGGATATTAGCCCTTTGTCAGATGAGTAGGTTGTGAAAATTTCCCAATTTGTAGGTTGCCTGTTCACTCTGATGATAGTTTCTAGATTCAATGCCATCCCCATCAAGCTACGAATGACTTTCTTCACAGAATTGGAAAAAACTACTTTAAAGTTCATATGGAACCAAAAAAGAGCCCACATTGCCAAGTCAATCCTAAGCCAAAAGAACAAAGCTGGAGGCATCACTCTACCTGACTTAAACTATACCACAAGGCTACAGTAACCAAAACAGCATGGTACTGGTACGACAACAGAGACATAGATCAATGGAACAGAACAGAGCCCTCAGAAATAATGCCGCATATCTACAACTATCTGATCTTTGACAAACCTGACAAAAACAAGCAATGGGAAAAGGATTCCCTATTTAATAAATGGTGCTGGGAAAACTGGCTAGCCATATGTAGAAAGCTGAAACTGGATCCCTTCCTTACACCTTACACAAAAATTAATTCAAGATGGATTAAAAACTTACATGTTAGACCTGAAACCACAGAAATCCTAGAAGAATACCTAGGCAATACCATTCAGGACATAGGCATGGGCAAGGACTTCATGTCTAAAACACCAAAAGCAATGGGAACAAAAGCCAAAATTGACAAATGGGATCTAATTAAACTAAAGAGCTTCTGCACAGCAAAAGAAACTACCATCTTGTCGTTTCTTAAAATGAGTTATCCATTTGAAAACTGCTGATTTATTTGGGGCATTGTCCTCATAAAATTTTTGTAAAGCAACAATATTTCATGATTCTTCCACCCAAGTTTCATCATAAATTTGCTATTTGTTCTTGCTTCAATTTTAACAGAATGCATTTTGCTCTGATAGTGGATCTTTTCAAAGTCTCTTATTCTTATCCTCAAATTAGATCCTGTTAAGATCAGTTATAACAAGTAAGTATGAGTTTATTCTAGTGCAAAAAATGAATTCTGTGCATAATTTCTTCATAATATAATTTTTCCATGAACTTTTTGAAGACTCCTCATATATCAGGAAGCTTGCCTGAAACATTCTATTCTGGGTTCAGTAAGACCAATTCTGACTAGCCGGCTCCATATGGCTCTAAGCTAGTATAAAAACATTCTTATTACAATTGTTTTTACTCCATAGGTCAATAAATTAAGTTGAGGATTCTGCTGACTGCATCTGCCTACTCTAAATACGTGTTCAGAAACTAGGGGAGTTAACATTGGGTAAACTCTTAGATGCGGTGAACCCACTGTGAGACAGGCTAGTATCAGGAATCCGTTTATTACCTGAACCCTATATACCTCTACTCTAACAGGAGAGCTATGATGGCATTTTTGTTTCCTGGGTATTAACATCAGCTTGGACCTTGTATCCAAAAGATATTGAGAATCTAGGATTTTCCCTTTCCTAATTATACCAGATAAAGTTCCTAAGTCTGTTTGAGGAAGAACTGAAGGAATCACCACTATTATTGCTTGTTATGGTATTTCAGGGTCCTTTATCAAGGAAAACTTACTTTTCTTTCAACTGATGGGATCTGTGGATTAGAACTGGTTTGAGGTTTTGAACTAGGCAATGGAAAATTGCTTTATTAGAGTGGCTGACCTTCGTTGGATGCTCATCTATTTTGCTTCTAGAAAGACTATGCTCTACAAGGCATATCCAAGATCCTTATGAATCAGAACCTTTTGAAGGTCATTAAGACCTTTCTGCCCATTTTTTAAACATTTTATTTTAATTTCCAGGGAACATGTGCAGTATGTGCAGGTTTGTTATATAGGGAAATGTGCACTATGGTGGTTTGCTGTACCTATCAACCCATCACCCAAATATTAAGCCCAACATGCATTAGCTATTTTTCCTGATGCTCTCCCTCCCCCCGCCTCCAGCCCCCACTGACAGGCCCCAGTCTGTGTTGTTCCCCTTCCTGTGTTCTCATTGTTTGGCTCCCATTTATGAATGACAATATGTGGTGTTTGGTTTTCTGTTCCTATGTTAGTTTGCTGAGGATAATGGCCCCTAGCTTCATCCATATTCCTGCAAAGGACATGATCTCATTTCTTTTCATGGCTGCAGAGTATTCCATGGTGTATATGTACCACATTTTCTTTAACCAGTCTATCATTGTTGGGCATTTGGTTTGATTCCATGTCTTTGCTATTGTGAACAGTGCTGTGACAAAATACATGTGTATGTATCTTTATAATAGAATGATTTATATTCCTTTGGGTATATACCCAGTAATGGGATTGCTGTATCAAATGGTATTTCTGGTTCTAGGTCTTTGAGGAATTGCCACACTGTCTTCCACAATGGTTGAACCAATTTACATTCCCATCAACAGTGTAAAAGCATTCCTATCTCTCCACAACCTCACCAGCATCTGTTGTTTCTTTTTTTCTTTTTTCTTTTTCTTTTTTTTTTTTTTTGAGATGGAGTCTCACTCTGTCACCCAGGCTAGAGTGCAGTGGTGCCATCTCAGCTCACTGCAAGCACTGCCTCCTGGATCCACGCCATTCTCCTGCCTTATTCTCCCGAGTAGCTGGGACTACAGGAGACTTTTTAATAATCGTCATTCTGACTGTCATGAGATGGTATCTCATTATGGTTTTGATTTGCATTTGCATTTCTCTAATAATTAGTGATGTTGAACTTTTCTTCATATGTTTGTTGGCTGCATGTATGTCTTTTTATGAGAAGTGTCTGTTCATGTCCTTTGTCTACTTTTTAATGTGTGTTTTTTTTTTGTAAATTTCTTTAATTTCCATGTAGACTCTGGATATTAGGCCTTTGTCAGATGGATAGATTGCAAAAATTTTCTCCTATTCTGTAGGTTATCTGTTTACTATGATGATAGTGTCTTTTGCTGTGCAGAAGCTCTTTAGTTTAATTAGACCCTATTTGTCAATTTTTGCTTTTGTTGTGATTGCTTTTGACATTTTCGTCATGAAATCTTTGCCCGTGTCTATGTGCTGAATGGTATTGCCTAGATTTTGTTCCAGGGTTTTTATAATTTGGAGTTTTACATTTAAGTCTTCAATCCATCTTGAGTTAATTTTTGTATAAGGTGTAAGGGAGGAGTCCAGTTTCAATTTTCTGCATATAGCTAGCCAGTTCTCCCACCATCATTTATTAAATATGGAATCGTTTCCCCATTGGTTGCTTTTGTCAGGTTTGTCAAAGATCAGTTGGTTGTAGATGTGCAGTCTTATTTCTGAGTTCTCTATTCTGTTCCATTGGTCTATATGTCTGTATTTTTCTTACCAGTACCATGCTGTTTTGGTTACTCTTGCCTTGCAGTATGGTTTGAAGTCAGGTAGTGTGATGCCTCCAGCTTTGTTCTTTTTGCTTAGGATTGTCTTGGCTATACAAGCTTTTTTTGGTTCCATATGAATTTTAAAATATTCAGTGAAGAATATCAGTGGTAGTTTGATGGGAATAGCATTGAATCTTTAAATTACTTTGGATAGTGTGGCCATTCTCACAGTATTGATTTTTCCTATCCATGAACATGGATTGTTTTTTCCATTTGTTTGTGTCCTCTCTGATTTTCTTGAGCAGTGGCTTGTAGTTCTCCTTGAAGAGGTCCTTCACTTCCCTTGTTAGCTGTATTCCTAGATAGTTTATTGTCTTCATAGCAACTGTGAATGGGAGTTCATTCATGATTTGGCTCTCTGTTTGCCTGTTGTTGGAGTATAGGAATGCTTGTGATTTTTGTACGTTGATTTTGTATCCTGTTGCTGCTTGTTTTGGGAAGTATGCTCACCTTTCTCTTGGTGGTTAAGTGCTGTGGCCTGGCCTCTGCTGTTCTGGAGAATTTTTTGGCTACTGATGATCTCAGTTCTGTACAGCATCCATTACCACCAGAAAAAGATTGGAAGACGTTTACTGTTTGACCTCAAGTATCACTATAAAGCTAGAGTAATCAAAACTATGTTGTAACATCCTAAAAATAGACAAATAGATCATGGAACAAAATAAAGAAATAGACTACACTGAAATAGCCAAGTGGGCTTTGACAAAGTGACAAAAGATTTTCAATGGGAAGGGAAGGGGCCTTTAAACAAATGGTCTATATTCTCATATGGAAAAATACTGAAACTTTATTGCCATCCCAGACCATAAATAAGGTTTAATTTTTCATGAGCAATGTACCCGAACATAAAAGTTAAAGCCATAAAATTTTAAGGAAAATATCTTCACACCTTGGAGGTAGGCGAAGATTTCTTATTCAGGGCACAGAAAGCGATAAGTGTAAAAATCTGTTATTGTTGTTGTTGTTGTTTGTTTTTAGACGGAGTCTTGCTCTGTCACCAGGCTGGAGTGCAATGGTGCAATCTCAGCTCACTGCAACCTCTGTCTCCCGGGTTCAACTGATTCTCCTGCCTCAGCCTCCCAGGTAGCTGGGACTACAGGCGCCTGCCACCACGCTTGGCTAATTTTTGTATTTTTTTTTAGTAGAGATGGGGTTTCACCATGTTGGCCAGGATGGTCTCGATCTCTTGACCTCAGATCATGAGGCCAAGATCTGCCTTGGCCTCCCAAAGTGCTGGGATTAGAGGCCTGAGCCACCGTGCCTGGCCCAGTGTAAAATTTTTAAAATTATAAATATTATTTAATATTTATTGAAAGATAATAAACTAGACTCATATATTTATAGCCTGTCTCACTGAAGATCCTACTAAAATTTATATATATAAACTTTAATTTTTTTTCATTCTAGGTAATGAAGGGGACATGAAATGTCATCAGTAAATAAGCAACTCAGTTAAATTCTGTTGGACAAAAGCAGTGGTTACTGTGGGAACAGAACAGAGCTTAGAATATTAGCACAAAAAGAATACAGGGAAGAAATGAGCAAATTTGTCACAAAGAACCATAGAGAGCCAGGGAATTCAGCAAAAACATTGGTATAGCAATGGAAGACAGGAATGAGATGTGGGGCTGAAAACAGAAGGAATAATTTATTACAAAGTGTGATAGATGTCATGGCTCTCACTCATATTTTTGTTTTATTTCTTCTCGGTACAAGGTAAAATTATACTGCCCTGTCCCCCTGAAGTCAGAGATGCCAAGTGGCTTGATTTGTTTAATTAAATGTTAGTGAAAGTAATATGTGGCACTTCCTTTAACATCTATGACACTTTACTCAACTTTCACTTCTGTGGCACTCTACTCTCTTGGTTTTATTCTCACTTTCAAGCTACAACAAAAACTCACTCTCTTTAGCAGCCATCCCTTTCCTGCTCATTCCCTAAATCCTGTATTCTTTGTAGTTCTGCCCTAAGCATCTTATTTTATCACCACAGATTCTCCACAGATAATCTCGTTTATTCTAAGGCTTAATTACTATCTGCACTTCTGGCTCTCAAATATACTGTATTAGTTCATTCTCACACTGCTATAAAGACATACCTGAGACTGGGTAACTTATGAAGAAAAGAGGTTTAATTGACTCACAGTTCTGCCAGCTGTACAGAAGGCATGTCTGGGGAGGCCTGAGGAAACTTAACAATCATGGTGAAAGGCAGAGGGGAAGCAGGCACAATATTCACATGCAGAGCAGGAGAGAGAGAGCAAAGAGGGAAGTGCCACACACTTTTAAACCATCAGATCTTATGAGAATGTACTCACTATCGTGAGAATAGTATGGGGAAAATCCATCCCCATGATTCAATCACCTCCCACCAAGTACCCTCTCAACATTGGGGATTACAATTCAACATGAGTTCTGGGTGGAGATACAGAGCCAAAATATATTATTCCACACCTGGCCCCTCTGAAATCTCATTTCCTTCTCACATTTTAACAGAGAATCATGCTTACAAAACAGTCCCCAAGAGTCTTAACTCATTCTAGCATTAACTCAAAAGTCCAAGTCCAATGTCTCATCTGAGACAAAGCAAGTCCCTCTGCCTATTAACCTGTAAAAATAAAAGTCAACTTTAATTATTTCCAAGATACAGTGAGGGCACAGGCATTGGGTAAATGCTCCCATCCCAAAATGGAGAATCAGCCAAAACTAAGGGACTACAGGCCCCATCCAAGTCTGAAACCTAGCAGGGCAGTCATTAAATGTTAAAGCTCCAAAATAATCTCTTTGACTCCATGTCTCACATTGAGGACACGCTGATACAAGGGGTAGCTCCCAAGGCCTTGGGCATTTTTCCCCATGTGGCTCTGCTGGATACAGCCCCTGCAGCTGCTTTCACAGGCTGGCTTTGAGTGCCTGCAGTTTTTCCAAGTGCATGGTGCAAGCTGTTGGTGGCTCTACCATTCTGGGGTCTGGAGAACAGTGGCCCTCTTCTCACAGCTTCACTAAGCAGTGCCCCAGTGGGGACTCTGTGTGGGCACTCCAACCCCACAATTCCCCTCTGCACTGCCATAGTAGAGGTTCTCCATCAGGGCTCCTCTCCTGCAGCAGACTGCTGCCTGGACATCCAGGCATTTCCATACATCCTCTGAAATCTAGGAGGAGGTTCCCAAAACTCAATTCTTGCCTTCTGTGTACCTGCAGGCCCAACACCACATGGAAGCTGTCAAGGCTTTGGGCTTATACCCTTTGAAGCAATGGCCCAATCTGTGCCTTGGTCCCCTTTAGCCATGGCTGGAGCTGGAGCAGCTCGGATGCAGGGCACCATGTTCTAAGGCTGCACAGAGAAGCAAAGCTGAAAGTCTGGCACATAAAACCATTTTTCCTCCTAGGCCTCCAGGCCTGTGATGTGAGGGGCTGCTGTGAAGGCCTCTAAAATGTTCTGGAGGCATTTTTCCCATTGTCTTAGCTATTCACATTTGGCTTTTCTTTATTTATGCAAATTTCTGAAGCCTTGAATTTCTTCCCCCAAAATGGGTTTTCCTTTTCCACCACAAATTTTCCAAACTTTTATGCAAATTTTCCAAACTTTTATGCTCTGCTTCTCTTTTAAATATAAGTTCTAGTTTCAGGTCATTTCTTTGTTTATGCAAATAAGTGCAGGCTTTTAGAAGCAGCCAGGCCACGTCTTGAACACTTTGCTGCTTAGAAATATCTTCCACCAGATACCCTAAATCAAGTCTCTCAAGTCCAAAATTCCACAGATGTCTAGAGCAGAGGCACAACATGGCCAGTTTCTTTACTAAAGCATGTCAAGAGTGACCTTTACCTTAGATCCCAATAAGTTTCTTATCTCTATCTGAAACCACCTTAGCTTAGACTTCACTCTCCATATCATTATCAGCATTTTGGTAACAACAATTCAACAAATCTCTAGGAAGTTCCAAACCTTCCCTCATCTTGCTATCTTCTTCTGAGCCTTCAAAAGTGTTCCAACCTCTGCCCATTACCCAGTTCCAAAGTCACTTCCACATATTCAGATATCTTTATAGCAATGCTCCACTTCTTTGGTACCAACTTTCTGTATTAGTCCATTCTCACATTGCTGTAAAGACATACCAAAACTGGGTAATTTATGAAGAAAAGAGGTTTGTTGACTCACAGTTCCATAGGTTGTACAGAAGGCATGTCTGGGAAGGCATCAGGAAACTTACAATCATGATGGAAGGTGAAGGGGAAGTAGGCACAATCTTCACATGGCAAAGCAAGAGCAAGAGCAAAGGGGGAAGTGCCACACTGTTTTAAATTATCAGATATCATGAAAACTCATTCACTATCATGAGAACAGGGTGGGGAAAATCTGCCTCCATAATCCAATCACCTCCTATCCTACCAGGTCTCTTCCCCATCATTGGGAATTACAACTCAACATGAGATTTGGGTGGGGACAAAGAGCCAAACCATATCATATACATATATTGTATACATATATCTATCTGCAAGTTATCTGATAACATACTGACCCACATGCTTACCTATTTACTGGCCTGTTTTATTAGACATTTCATAGACAAGTGATAGTAAATGTTTTAAAATTTTAACTAATTTTTTTCAAAACCTTCTTTCTCTTGACTATTCTATTCTCATGAATGATACTATCATTAGTGACAGCACCATACTAGAACAAACTGTACACTCAAAGTTATTTTGGCATCTCTTATGAGCAATTCCTATTCCAATCAACACAGAAGAATAGACACAAAATCAATCGATGACCACTTTGGTAAATTTTTAAAGTCATCTTTACTTAAATCTCATTTACATGTAATAAAATTCACATATTTTAAGTAGATATTTGGAGGAATGATAAGAAACATGTACACTTGTATAACCAACACACATTCACAAAATGATCAACTTTCATCAATGTAGAAAGATTCTTCTTTCTCCTTTTTCAGGTGATCACCCTCCAGGCCCAGGTGACCATTGCTGTAGTCTCTAATGTTATAGATTAGTTTTGGCTGTTCAATAACCTCATTTAAATACTTACATAATGTGTTTGTCTTATTATTGAAGTGGAAGTTTATATATTTTTAGTACAAATTCTTTTTTGGGTGTATGCATTGCAAAAATTTCTTTCTACCTGTACCTTATTGGTTAATAATAATAGTAATAGAAATAATGGTAGGGATTTATTTCATTATTTTAACATGTTCTGAATAGTGTAAGTTTTTAACTTAGATTAAGTTTATGTTATGTATATTTTTTCTATTATGGTTAGTGTGCTTTGAGTTCTATTAAAAAAAAAACTCTTTGCCTACTCCCAGGTCACAAAGATTATCTCCAGGAAGTTTTAGAGTTAAATTTTTATGTTTAGATCAATAATGCATGTTGAAATATTTTTGTATAGTGTGAGGTAGGGACTAAAGTATGTTTTGTTCCATGTGGATAAAGTTATTGTCACATTACATTTTTTTAAAAAACCTATTCTTCCCCAGTGAATTACCCTATTGCTTTTAAATAAAACCAAAGATCATACATGTGTGAATCTATTATTGCACTCCCTTTCTGATTCATTGATTTGTATATCTATCTTTATGCTAATACCAAACTGTCTTGATTACTAGATCTTTATCATAAATTTTAAAATCAGGTAATGTACATCCCCCAGTTTTTTGCTTGTTTTTTTTTCCTTTTTCAAAGTTAGTTTTGGCTGTTCTGTGCCCTCTGCATTTCCATATCAACTTTAGAATCGACTTATCAATATGTGCAAATAATGTAATTTATCTGGAATTTTGATAGTTAAATCTGTAGGTCGATTTAGGGAGCATAAACATCTTGGGAAAGATGCTGAAACTTTCAGAGCCTCTGATTTTTTAATCTGCAAAGTCAAAAAATACTTTAGATATGTGTTGGATAGATAGGTAAGATATTTTATGCCAAATTCTTGACCTTGCCTGGAACATAATAAATCCCTACCATTATTTCTATTACTATTATTATTAACCAAACGGTTTCACCTGTGTCAGCTTCTGTGTTTCTGACCCTAGCCATGTGAATGGAGCAGGGCTTAGTACCATCAGGCATTTATTGAGAAATCCTCACGAGATATTTACTTTTAAAATGAAGAAATGGGCTGGGCACAGTGGCTCACGCCTGCAATCCCAGCACTTTGGGAGGCCGAGGCGGGTGGATCACCTGAGGTCAAAAGTTCGAGACCAGCCTGGGCAACATGGTGAAACCTTGTCTCTACTAAAAATACAAAAATTAGCCGGGTGTGGTGGCATGTGCCTGTAGTCCCAGCTACTTGGGAGGCTAAGGCAGGAGAATCACTTGAACCCAGGAGGCAGAGGTTGCAGTGAGCCAAGATCACACCACTGCACTCCAGCCTGGGTGACAAAGTGAGACTCCATCTCAAAAAGAAATAAAAAAATAAAAAATAAATAAATAATAAATAAATGAATATTTAGGTAATAAATTATCTTGCTGGAAATCACACAGCTAGTGAGTGGTAAAGGCAAGTCTTTAATCAAATAAGTCTTCTAATTCTCACACTCTTTTCAAAATAAATGTATAGAGAAAAGCATGGAAGGAGGCAGGAAGGCAGACAACTTAGAGCAATAATTCATCCTGTGCAGAACCAGGATAGGAGCTGACAAAAGAAGAGACTAGCTCAGTTCATTGGTTCTTTTCTTTCTGTATCCTTGAACTCACTACACTTTCCTTTCCTCTACTCACTGGCTCCTTAATCATCCAAAGAATTTTCAGCCTTCCTATAATGGACATAAAGTTTTAAACACTTATGAAGGCCTGGCTTCCCCACCATTGGGTCAGCCAAATATATTGGAAGCTCAATCAGCCCTCCATCTGCAACACATTCCTGAGCGTGTTCCCCGCAGATGCCGCATGTGGGTTCGCTCTTAGGCCATTTCCTGACAGCTGACATGCAGTTGACAGAGAACAGGGATGTATATTTTGGTGCAAGTCATCCTGCCTGCTTTGCTATATTTGGCTTGTTTGATAGTTTTCACTTTTCAGGATGACCTCATGTTAGAAGCTTCTGGATAATTAATAAACTCCTTCTCTGTCAGCCCTTTTCTGGTTTCCTGTCAATTTCATTTGCTGTTTCTTAGCTAAGTTTAATTATTGAAAGAATAACCCAAATGAATTAGTGGACATTAGGCTACAAGTTAACAATTTTCACGCCTGGCAGCTGTAGCATTTAGTAGAAACAACTCAACTAATATTCGAAGGCATATGTAAACATTTACTTTATGGTTTGGTGCCAAGTTTCAGTGGAATATTAATTTTTATGGACATAGTAATAAACTTGTGCTACTTTGGGGTGAAAAAAAAAGGGTATAATGGAAACACTGACATATTCCTGGAAAATTCTGCCTTACCCAACTTAAAACTATAAACATTTTACTAACTAAAGGGCATGGAATACATTGGGTAAACTGTGGGATACATTTTGTCATAAAAAAATTTCAGTAGAATAAGTTTTGTTTCTTCAAGCCAATTAGCAGTGCTAAATGTCATGCTCAAACAACATCTTCATCCAAATCTGACACACACAAACAGCTTAATATAATTCAACAGTGAGTAGTTCCCAGATGCTAAGATTCATACAAAAGCAGTGAAGATGGGGAAATTACAGCCCCTGCTCGAAAAACTTCATTCAAGCAGGTTCTTCTGACATCCTGAGAAGTACCAGAGCACTCCAGACCTTGGAGGAATGAATATTCATGACTGGACAGAGGGCATGGCTGATGTTATAGGAAAGTCTCAACAAAGGAAATTGATCTTAGAACTTGAGGTAAGATAGAATCTGTTCCTGAGGCACCAGAGAACTCCGGGCAATATTCTCTGATTGTTTAGTGAGTAGAGCATCATGGAAATCATAAGGCCATGTAGGGTCATTCTGTGATATTTGGACCAAACATTGTGGTGCAGTTCAATGTTTAGGACTCAAAGAAAAAAAAATGTAGTTTTTACTAAAGTTTTAATTTTTGACTAAGTCTAGGCTTTGAGGAGTTACAAGGAACAAAAATGCCTTTTAGGGATTTTTTTAAAAGCATATTTTGGGGAGAATTTTTAAAAAATATTGTTCCATTTATTTAGGAAGCCTACATTTAAATTAGTTCATTTTGCAAGCTTCTTTATAACATAGACTGAATTGCTGATTTCTTAAGATTTTTTTTTTTACATGGGTTACTCTCAAGCTATCTTTGCCCATTCCAAGCTATGTTTAGATAATGCATAGTAGGTCACATTCTCCAATATCCTGGGACAGCAGGATTTTTTTTTTTTTTTTTGGAAGCTATTGAAAAAAAAAAAGCTAACCAGGCAAACTTAATACACTTAAATTATCAACATCTGTGGACCAACATTTTGGAATACGTGTTAGAGCTCAACTCTTCATTTCTTTGTAAATGTTGTACATGATTAGTAAACATGAATTAAGATAGACCATTTCTAATTTAAGAGTAAAATTTTCTCTCATCCTTTAAATCAGAATAATTATCTAAATGTGAGCATTAGAGAGGGTCAAGGAACTTAATTTCTTTAAGCTTCAACTTCTTGAAAAATAAAATATATAATTTTATTTTGTGAGAATAAGATGACATGTAATTTGCTTAGCATAGAACATAACATCAGTGCACCCGAAAGATGCAGCCATTTTATTAGAACAAAAGGGCTAGACTATGTTTTACTCTCATGAAGATAGCTGTGTGGGGTCTCCCCATCTAAATTATATTACTCAGCTGTCCTGTTGAGGCTCAAGGATCATCTTAGATCCTCATATTGCTTGCATATGGGGACACTGAAATCTGTGTCCTCTGCAGAGTCCACTTCTATTATCCACGTGTTGCCTCTTTTCGTGGACTTTATCTTTGATTTCTGTCTCTAATTTTGGTCTCACATCCAGAACTTCAAACTCACATTTTCTTCTGCAGTTATGCAGAGTCTTGCAGACTAAAGGGACTGTCTTCAACCTAACCCAAACTGCCTACATGTTGTACTTCTGGTCCTATTCTTTTGGAAACATGTAAAATTATGACATTGACAGAGCCTAAAGTTAAACTGCTTAACTGTAGCTGGTTACCTTTCCCAACTCGACTTAACAGATTTGTACCTCAACAGTCCCTAGCAGAAAATGTTCTCTACTTCTTATAAAGGTGGGCTAGGTAGGAACTTCTCTGGAGTAATTGCTGTTAGAGCACAGGTTGGCAGAGTTTGGGTTTACATGTAGCTCTAGTAAATACCTCAATAGTGTGAGGAGACACGGAAGTTAAGAGCACAGGCAAGTTTGAATTTGACCCCATCCCCATCATTTACAAGCTATGCAATGCTGTTTAAGTGATCTGTCCTTTAAGCAGGACTTTTTCAGCTGGAAAAAATGGATAATTGAGGTCCTTGCTGAATAAGGTAATTGTGAAGATTAAAGGAGATGTGGATATCACATGGTAAATTCTTAGTAGATGCCAGCAATTATTAAGGAAAGGTAATAGACTTGGTTAAGCATTATAATATCTTTCTAAAATAGAGGCTGCCTGAAACTTGAAAGTGGAAACTGGTCAGGGACCATTCTTCAGGTACAAAGAAAACTACAAGGATATATTTTTGGTGATTGGAGAGGTACTGATAAGGGTTGTTAGATATGGCTTGGGGACTTCCTTTAAATGGCATGGTTTTCATGATACTAAGACTGAGACTCTGAGAATGTGTCAGGATTCCGAAATAGGGCAGAAAAAAAATTTGTTTTGAGACGTGTGTAGTAGTAAAGATAGACAGATAGCTTTGGGAGACAGAGATTTAACAGTGGGGCAGAAAAAAAGACAACCTGGCTGTCAGATCAGTGAACTAATTCATCTGCTTAAGTCAAAGACCCACTGGGTGCAGAATGGAAGATATTTCATGGCTCCAGTGAAATGAAGTTCTGTTCAATAGATATGGAAAATAAAAAAGAATTTTGCAAAACACCTATCTTAAGTCGGCCAAAGAGCTGCAGGTGTTGAGAGCTGTAAAATCTGACAGCAATCAAAATTAAAGCTACTTAGCCACATTGAGGGGATGACTCCATGATCTTCATAATGAGGGTTATTTCATAATTTTCACAAACTTCCCCTGGCTGCCTGTCAAGCTGTGCATAAAAGGACTTGTCTGGGTCATTACTGCTTTGATTACTGCTAAGTGAGCCAGTGATGGTTGGAGTATGAGCAGAAGTAGACTGGCATTTTATTACATAAGATTTGTGTCAAATTCGGCTCCAGTTACTCAATACTATTTCAGGATCTGTCTACCTTACAATAGTTTTCACATGTGGCTACATATAAAAATCTGAGCTTTTCCTTTGATGAATACATGTCTTTACTACAAAACCAGTATGTTCTCAAAGTTTACCCATGAGATCTGTGAGGTTTAGAAGCAAGACAAGTAGATACTTTAGGCTTGATGTAATTCATGTGTATGTACATTTATAATCTGGCCATGTTATATGCTTTCTTTTTTAATTTTAAAATTGAAGTATTCTACTCCCTGGATTTCTGAAAGGATACAAAAAGATAATACATTAGAAAAACTTTGTGAATGTTAGTGATTGGTAAAGGAGTAAGTTGTCTTATGAAGAATTATTGTTGTTGCTGATTGTTATGGGCTAGTTACATTCAATATTAGCTTATATTTTGTGAAACAAAAATGAAAAGTTACATCAAGTGCAGCTATATCTGCTGTGTCCATTTTAAGGATGTAGCATAATTCAGTAACATAGAAGCATAGACTTTGAATCTAGAAAGAGTTCAAGGAGTTTGTGATTTTAGTGGCTAGGGTACCAGAGTAATAACTCAGAGTAGAGCCTCTAACTAGACAAATTGATGATAACCCAAATTGCTTTTAGGTCTTTGCACAGTTTTCTCCTTCCATATCAGAATTCTCACTTCCTTCTCTTACCCAGACCTAAATTCTTACATCCACAGCTCTTAGGAACTTTCCTACTTTATTACCATTTGTATAAATGTATTTTCTCTGCAAGAAATGGTAACTGTCTTGAGAGTAAGTTATAACATTTAATTCATTGTTGTGTCTCCTTAAGTACCTACAAATTGAACTTCCGTTCAAAAGCTAAGCTGTGATAGACTACCAAGTTTTCACTCACGAAGATGCTTTCTAACTTTCACCACAGATGATGCCCAAAGCTTTTCCTGAGACTTTGACTTTGAAGCTTTGATGCCCACTCTAGGTGTCACCCTCCACCTATGTGTTATGTAAAGCTTTACATAGTTCTGATTGACTTCACAGAATTGACAGTCTAGCAGTTGGTTCCACCTTTTCTTACCCTCAAGCTAGGCTATTTCTCTTGACTCCTATTCCTAAGGATAAATAAAGCTCTTTCTGTCTGTGTTCTTGGAATAACCGCCGAACTACCCTCTCTTCAGCCTACTTTAGCATTAAGAAGGTTGTTTATTTTCCTGAATTCTAAATCTGTTATATTTTAATTACCACATAAGTTACATAAGGTCTCCTTTTCCTTATGTGATTGTTATATTTTCCATTTTAGTAGTTAGTATACTTTGAACTACAAGTAGCAAAAATAATCATAATGATCAACAATTTAAACTATCAGAGCATTTATAACCTCAGATGGAATAAAATTCAGGTTTGTTTCAGTAGCTCAGCCAAGTCTTTAGGCTTTTCACCACTTGGAACCAAGATGGTCGCTGCTATTCCAGCCCTCTTGTCCTCTTAAACTGTGTAGAAAGTTACAAAGAAAAGTTAGTTTCTTCTTATGCATAGAGAAAACACACATAAATAGAGGAGAAATAAAGGAGAAAGCCTATTCTACAAGTCATTGAGTAGACTTTCTCTTAGGTCTCTTGACCAGGGTTGGGTAACTGACCATTGCAGTTGTCAGAATGATAGCCTTCAAAAATATATGTCTGTGCCCTAATCTCTGAAACCTGTGAATCTTACCTTATGCGGAAAAAGTATCTGAAGCAACTTCAGATGAAGATAGCATCCCAGTTTGCCCAGGTGAGCCCTAAATCCAATAACAAGTATCTTTATAAGAAACAAAGAGCACTTTGGGAGGCTGAGGCAGGCAGATCACTTGAGGTCAGGAGTTCGAGACCAGCCTGGCCAACATAGTGAAACCCCATCTCTACTAAAAATACAAAACATTAGCTGGACTTGGTGGCAGGTGCCTGTAATCCCAGCTACTTGGGAGGTTGAGGCAGGAGAATCGCATGAACCTGGGAGGTGGAGGTTGCAGTGAGCCGAGATTGCATCACTGCACTCCAGCCCCGGTGACAGTGCGAGACTCCATCTCAAAAGAAAAAAAAAAAAAAGAACAGAAAAGAAAGAAGCAAAGAGAGGAAAAGAGAAAAAGAGGACAATATGATCGTAGGAGTGATTGAGATTGGAGTGATGCAGCCACACTTCAAGGAATGCCCACAGCCCACAGCTACAGAGGCTAGAAGATGCAAAGAATTATTTCCTTGAGACACCGGGTGAAATGCAGCCCTGCTGACAAACTGGATTTCAGACTTCTGGCCTCCAGAAATGTGGGAGAATAAATATAATGTTTTTGTTTGTTTGTTTTTAATGTTTTTGTTTTTAATAGACTTTGTCTTGTTTGTTTTTAATGTTTTTGTTTTTAATAGACTTTGTCTTGTTTGTTTTTAATAGACTTTATTTTTTAGAGCAATTTCAGTTTCACAGCAACATTGAATGGAAAGTACAGAGAATTCCCCATACCCATCTTTCCCAAATAACAACCTTCCCCACTATCAACATCCCACACCATAGTGGTGCCTTATTTGTTACAATGGATGAACCTACATTGATACATCATCACTCAAAGTCCACGCTTTGCCTTAGGGTTCACTCTTAGTGGTGTACATTCTACTGGTCTTGACAAATGCATGATAACATGTATCCAGTATTAGAATATTGGACAGAATTGTTTCACTGCCTTAAAAATTGTCTGTGATCTGCTTATTTAACCCTCCATCCCACTAAGCCCTGGCAACCACTGATCATTTTACCGTCTCACTTTTGCCTTTGCCAGAATATCATAAGGTTAAAATCACACATATTTTTATTAGGCAGGGTTCTCCAGGGAAATAAAATCAATAGCTGTGTGTGTGTGTGTGTGTGTGTGTGTGTGTGTGTGTGTGTGTATGTGTGTGTACACAGAGAGAGAGAGGGAGAGGGAGAGAGAGAGAGAGAGAGAGAGAAGTTTATTATAAGGAATTGGCTTATGCAATTATGAAGGCTGGCAAGTCCTAAGATCTGCAGGGTAAATTGGCAAGCTGGAGACCCAGGAGAAAACAATAAACAATGTTTCTGTTTTTAGTCCAAAGATAGGAAAATTCTTGCATTTCAGTTTGAAGGCTGTCAGGCAGGAAGATTCTATTCTATTTTGCGGAGGGTCTACCTTTGTTTTCTATTCAGACCTTCAACCGATTAAATTAGTCCCATTCCATCCACTTTAATGGAGGGTAATCTGCTTTACTCAGTCTATCAATTTAAATGTTAATCGTATCCAGAAACACATTTACAGAAACACTCAGAATAGTGTATGACCAAATATCTGGGCTCCTCATGGCCCAGTCAAGTTAACACAAAGTTAACCATCACAAATATCACAAATATACAGCCTTTCTAGATTGGCTTCTTTCACCTGGTAATAGGCATTTGAGTTTCCTCCATGTTTTATCATGGCTTGAAAGCTCATTTTGTTCATTGAATAGTATTCATGGTCTGGATATGCAGCAATTTATTTACCCATTAACTTACAGAAGGACATCATGGTTGCTTCCAAGTTTTAGTAATCATGAATAAAGCTGCTACAAACATCTGTGTAAAGGTTTTTGTGTGGACAAATGTGTTAAATTCATTTGAGTAAACACCAAGGAGTGCAAATACTAGATCATATGTTAAGAGTATGTTTAGTTTTATAAGAAAGAATTCTGTTATTTTAAGCCAACAAGTTTAATTTGTTGCAGCAGCCCTAGGAAACTAATATAATCATCCCTATGTAAAATGAAAGCAAGATAGAAATATGTATCTAGCAATTTGATCCTACTAGAGGAAATGAGCTCAGTCTATAATGAAAAATAGCTTTGGAAATGGCCTGTGGCAAGGAAACTAACATGTCTGAAATATTCAATGGTTTAAGATCCTGAAATTGTAGAGTTGCAAAACTTTTTTCTCCTTAAAATTGCCCTGATACTAGAGTAGATTTTATTTTGACTTCAAAGGCCAGAGTCCTGTTAAAATACTAATAATAACCAACATTTATATAAGTTTATAGTTTAGAAACCACTATCTTTCTGCATGAACAAATTACCTCCTAAAACAGCCCTGAGAAGCAAATATAAGCTATTGTGCTCACTTTGTGGAGGGTCGTAGAGATCAGTACATAGAAGCATAAACTATGAACCCCAGTTCTGAGGCCTACGATTTGGCTTATCATGGCCACGCCACTTATCCTCTCTGAGCCTCAGTTTTATCATCTATGAAGTGGAGTGAATGCAAGTACTTACCTCATCATGCTGCATATTATGATGGATTACAAATATAAGAGGGTTAAAGCACAGTAAGCAGTCGATAAATATTCATGGAAATTTTAATTATTGATATATTTATTATTGTGATAATAATTTATCACTATTGTTACTTTAAATATGTGAAAACTAAAGCTGATGAAGATTCAATGACTTGCCTAGGATCAATAAAGGGCAGGTATTCTGGCTCCAAATCCCTTCATCATATGGTTTCTTATGTCAGGAGGGTAGAATAGATATTCAAACTTTTGTAAAAATTGGAACATTGTACTATCTTAAATGGTGTCAAGGGGAAACTCACCATATGCTATAAATAAAAAGAATGTAGACCAGTACTCAAGACTAGCAAGGCTCTGGTTTAAGCTTTCATGTGTATGCATATATAGTCCATGAAAACAATGTTATTTTGATATTGTCCATCTAAAAAATAAGGAATTGGCCTGGGACAAGTCAGAGCATGTGCTGTTTTATGTCCTTTCCCCAAAAGACACTTAAAATTTTGGGCAGTAGACTAGGAAAAGATTATGCAAATAAATTATAGTTGTGGAAAACACATGAACATATTTGAATACATATGCCTAGCCATATGTACAGAATTATAGCTTTTTAAAATTTGTATTTTCAGGACAGCAAACAGTATCATTTTACAAATACCATGGAGACCTACCATGGTGACACTTCAGAGTGGGAAACTAACATGCTGAGGCATTGAATTCTGTTTTTGATTACTTATTCAATGAATTCTCACAATAACACTGCAAGATATTGCCTATTATTATTCATTTTATGGATAGGGACACTGAAGCTCATAGAATCCCTGTGATTGTTTCCTAAGTCATTCAACTCTCAATGGTGGAGAAAAAGCAGAGTCTTAATTTAAATCTTGTATTATTAACAATACCATTTTCCTTGGAAGTAAATTTGGGTGTTTTGTCTGATGAAGTTATGTTGTTTAATACTTTAGTTAGACTGGAATACATATGCCATGAAGCAAAGGCCAGGAAAACCTAATTACTCCACAAAGCCATACATTCATCCTGAGCTGAAGTCAACCCTGCCATTCCACTTAGCAGTCAAGGCTTCAGGTAATGGGCCAGCAGTGAATCTGGGCTTTGTTTCTGGATGGTGGTGGCCATGGGGAGCCTTGCTGGAATTTTTCTAGGATTTTTATGCCAACTTAAACATTGGAGGTTCAGGAGAGTATTCCATGGGCTTGAAAGCAGAGTGTGAAAACCCACAATGCTAAAGAAACGCGTTTTAGAAAAGACACAACCAAAACATAAAAGTTACATTTTGTACTACTCTATAGAATGGATGTTGCCTTCCAAAAGGGAAAGAAAGAAATCCTTATGGTTAGATTACATATAGAGCTCAGAGGATCTACAAAGGTCTTTCATTATATATAAAAGATCTACTTTATAACTTTCACTACTGGTTTTATGAATGTTTAAATAAAATTATCAGATAATCATTTGCACAAAAATGAAATTAAAGGCATTTCTATCCCCAAAGAAGCCAGACATGGATAAGAAAAATTTCATCCATTTTTCCAGAGAAGTTCATTGATATAGTTTTCAAACCCCAAATTATCAGAATATAGAAGAAAATTACTAAAGTTTTATTCATTAGCTATTTTTTAATATAGTGAGTTGCTTATTGTGCATTTTAGAGAGTCCCATAATCACTCTCCAGAGACCTGAGTGTATCTGAATTAAAAATTCTTCTTTAAAAAGTGAATTTAATTAGAAAGTACATGAACACACACACACACACACACAGACATATACACATTACTGGAACTAAAACAGCTGATACTCATTAGAGGGCAATTGACATTGTGCTTCCACAGGATAATTATAATATAATTGGTCTCCTGGTGGGAGACAAATGAAGATTTTCCCATAAGTTGAGTAACACTGGTAGCAGAGCAAAGAGAGTGGAAAATAGAAACATTTAAAAACAAAATCCAAAATGTCTTGGGAATCTAAATTTCAGGTATGTAGATTCTCGACTCCTATTTCCATAGCAATTCCTCTCAAACTTTCATGTGCCTATGAATCACCTGTGCATCTTATTAAAATACAGTTTCTGCTTCAGTAGGTTTGAAGTAGAGCCAAGATTCCTTATTACTTTTAGGTTGGTGCAAAAAGTAATTGGTTTTGCCATTAATGGCACAATTACTTTTTGCACCAATGTAATAACAGTCTCACAGATAATATCAATTATGCTAGTCTCTTGTCATAGGGTGGCCAACCTACCCAGTTTGCCTGGAACTGTGAGGGTTTTTCCTAGGATACGGAGTTTTTAGCTAAACCTGGAATGGTTCTAGGCAAAATGGGATGTGTAGTCATCCTATAGGACCACATTTTGAATACAATAACCCTAGGTTATACCTGAAATTCAACAAAATAATTTCTGATCATGCTCAGAAAATAATTGTTTATAACGGAGGACAAGAGGTATATAATATAATTGTTTATAATTGAGGACAATAGGTACACTCACAGGGTTACCCTAATTACAGAGTCAGCCTTTTGGCAGAGAAATGTGAAGTGTGTAGTGCAAGAAGTTAACTTTAGCAATAATAAAACATAAACCTAAATCAACTCCCGTCTAGAATGACTGAACCATCCATCATATTATTGGCCCAAAAGTAGAAGCGTAGCCATTTCCCAGTAAAAGTATTATCTCTGTCTCTATCACGAGGTCCACAATTCAGTAAAAAATTATGAAATATACAAAAAAAATTTTGGAAGACAAAAATTAATGAATCCAGACTCAGAGATATTGAAACTATCAGATGAGAACCTCAATGTAGCTATGATTAACATGTTAAAGAATCTAGTGGAAAACCTTAACAACATGAATGAACAGATGGGGAATTTTAGTTGAGGGAACAAAACTTAAGAAAAGTCAAATAGAAAAGTTGAAATAAAAGACATTATATCATAGATGAAGAAATTCTTTATAGAACTCATCAGTAGACTTAAGATAGCTAAGAGGAAAAAATCACTAAACTCTAACTGGGCCAATATTTAGCCATAAAAAGGAATAAACTATTGATATACTCAACAACTCAGATGGACCTCAAAGGACTGATTTTGAGTAAAAATGAATAAATAGAAATGGTCCAAGCCAAAACATTGGGAAAAAGAGTGAATTCAAACAACAACAACAACAAAACCCAGAGCACTTAATGTTAATATTCTAAGGTAAGTGTAATTGGTGTGCCAGAAAGAGACAAAAGAGAAAACTGGACAAATAGACATTTTGTGATAATGGCTGAGAATTTTTCAGAAATAATGAATGGCATCAAACCATATATCCTAGAAGCTTAAATCTATTTACACAATAAATAACACAGACACACACACACACACACACACACACACATGTACACACACATGTAAATACATCATAATTTAACAACTGAAAACTAAAGACAAAGAAAAAATTTGAAGGCAGTCAGAAAAGAAATGCAGCACATATAGAACAACAGACACGATTTACAAAGGACATCTCAAGCATATGCAAACTACAAGACAATAAAGTAACATTTAAACTACAAGAAGCCTAAAAACTCCAAATACAATATTCAGCAAAACTATCCTTCAAAAATAAGGCAAAATAAGTAATTTTTCAGATATACCAAAGATGAGAGGATTTATTGCCAGGAGTCTTGTGCTTCAAGAAATGTTACAGAAAGTTCTTTAGTCAGAAGAATTATGATACAAGACAGAAATGTATATCTATACAAAGGAATAAAATGTGCCTGAAATGGCAAAAATAAAGGTAAATATGATATCAAAGACATTCTCTGTATGTTTCAGAATTGAAACTGTATTTGAATGCCTAAAGCAAAAATAGTGATAATGTACATATAGTACAATGTATGACACAAAGGATGTGAGAGAGGAATTGGAATTATTCTACTGCAAAATAATTGCACCATATGAGAAGTGGCATATTATTTGAAATTAGACTGGTAAATTAAAGATGTACATTGTAAACCCTCTAGTAACTACTAAAACAATGAAAAGGAGAAATAGCTAATAATTCAACAGTGTATTTTAAATGGAAGCACAAATATAACCCAAAAGATAAAAGAGGCTGGGCACAGTGATTCACACCTGTAATCCCAGCGCTTTGAGAGGCCAAGACAGCTGGATCACTTGAGCACAGGAGTTCAAGACCAGCCTGGGCAACATGGTGAAGCTTCGTGTCTGAAAAACAAAGCAAAAAAAATTAGCCAGCATGATGGTGCGCACCTGTATTCCCACCTACTTGGGAGGCTGAGATGGGAGGGTCACTTGAGCCTGAGACATCAAGGCTGCAGCGAGCTGTGATTGTGCCACTACACTCCAGCCTGGGTGACAGAGTGAGAATTTGTCTCAGAAAAAAAAAAAAAAAAATGGAAGAAAAGTATTAGCAAACATGGATACACAGAAAACAATTAACAAAATGGCAGATAAAAATCCAAATGTAAGGCATTTCAAATACTATTGGTTCTGTCTGTTTCATCACGGGCCCAGAATGCCAAGACCTGGGGGACAGAGTCATGCCAAAAGAAGTGTCGTGGGGACCCACAGGACCTCAGCACTCACTGCCTAATGCCACCTCACTTATCAATTATCTGCTGGCTGCATTTAGGTGCAGCACTCCTCAGTTTTCACAGCTGTGGCTCAAGAAGGCCCATATGTGGCTCAGGCTGAAGCTCCAGAGGGCACAGGTGCTAAACCTTGGGAGTGTCCACATGGTGCTAACTCTACAGGTATGCAGAGTGTACAAGCTATGGAGGCATGGCTGCCTCCACTTAGATTTCAAACGATGCCTTGGAGAGTTTCAGTGGCTCAGGAAGAGAACTGCCGCAAGAATGGGGCCTCCAGGAGTTGTGGGGTATCAGCCCCCACTGCTGTTGGTATGGAAAGGAGGGCATAGAGTCCAAGAAGATGATTCTCAAGCATCAAGGTTTAATGCCATTTTTCCTGTTGGGTTTTGGACTTACTTGGGACCTGTTACCCCTTTCTTCTTTCCTATTTCTCCTTTTGAAATGGTAATATCTATCCTGTGCCTGCCCCTCTATTGGATTTTTGGAAACACATAACTTGTTTGATTTTACCGGCTCACAGCAAGAGACGGAAGTTGCCTCAGAAGGAATTGTACCTTGAGTCTCACTCATATCTGATTTAGATGAGACTCTGGACTTTAGACTTTTGAATTGATGCAGGAATGGGGTTAAGACTTTGGGGGCATTGAGATAGAATGAATGTATTTTGTATGTGAGGACATAAATTTTGAAGAATGAGCAGTGGAATGCTATGGTTTGAATGTTTGTGTCCCTCCAAAATTCATGTTGAAATTTAATCCGCATTGTGATGGTAATAAAAGGTGAGGCCTGGCCGGGCGCGGTGGCTCACGCTTGTAATCCCAGCACTTTGGGAGGCCGAGGCGGGCGGATCACGAGGTCAGGAGATCAAGGCCATCCTGGCTAACACAGTGAAACCCCGTCTCTACTAAAAAATACAAAAAATTAGCCGGGTATGGTGACGGGCGCCTGTAGTCCCAGCTACTCGGAGAGGCTGAGGCAGGAGAATGGCGTGAACCCGGGAGGCGGAGCTTGCAGTGAGCCGAGATTGCGCCACTGCACTCCAGCCTGGGCGACAGAGCGAGACTCCGTCTCAAAAAAAAAAAAAAAAAAAAAAAAAAAGTGAGGCCTTCAGAAATGAAGTCATGAAAGTTCTGTCCTTGGGAATGAGATTAATGCTCTTATGAAAGAGGCTTCAGAGACCCGCCTGGCCTTTCTGGCCTTTCTGCCATGTGAGCACATGTTTGTCCCCCTCCAGAGATCACAGCAACAGGCACCATCTTGGAAGCAGAGGGCAAGCCCTTACCAGACACTACATCTGCCAGTGCCTTGGTCTTGGATTTCCTGGCCAGAACTGTGAGAAATAAATTTCTATTACTTGTAAGTTACTCAGTCTAAGGTATTTTGTTTTAGCAGCAGGAATGAATTGAGATAAGTTACTTACGACATGGTAGCTAGCTTCTCTCAGAGAAACTGAGGGAGAGGAGAGAATAAACAGACAAGAGCAAGGCAGAAGCCAGTCATTTAATCTCAGAATGTAAATCTCATAACTTTTACCATATTCTCTTTCTTAGAAGCAAGTCACTAGGTTCATCTACACTTAGAGGGGGTTACCAAAGGGCACGAATACCAGGAGATGAGGATCACTGAAACCATCTTAGAAACTAGTAAAAAAAGGGAGAGAACTTTTAAGAAAATAGTTAGAAATAAGTTTAAAATAAAGTCCCTGAGAGGAATAAGCATGGAACTTCCTTCTTGTTCAAGATTCACTTTAACTGTTACCTCATCTGTAAAATTGTCTTGACCTCCCATGCTTCTCACCATAAGAGAAAAGTAAGTCATTAGCTCTGTTTCCTGCAGTGCTTACTGCCAGTTCTATCCTGGTACCTATTACAGTGGATCATAATTTGTTGACATGCCTGTCTGTCCCTCAAGTATGTGAGAGGTTATGAGGGCAAGCACCACCACTCACTTGGCTTGCCCTTGTTCCATGAGTATTTACTGAATTAATGAAGCTGTAAATTCCACATCACTGGGTAGTCCTTGGAGGACAGACTGAGTGAGAATACTGAGTATCTAAAGGTTAAGTGGGAAATATTAGGGCTAGAGAATATGAAAGAGCACAGTACAGAAGTGGCTGAATATTCACTCCTGTGCTAGAAGTCTTCCATTTGCTCTCCAGGTCTAGGCTCCACACTTCTTCCTCCCTCCTCTGTGCTCTAGGAGCCTAAACCTAAGCAACTATAGCATAGGCTCCCTAGTCCTCTGGCTTCTAGTTATACTCTGCCAATGGGGGGCACAAGTAGGAAACCAGAGGCAGGAACATAGTGTAGCAAGGTATTCATTTTGCTGGATGGTTACCTGCCAGTTTTCCACACAGCTCGCTTCGGGCCTCTTCCTCTGTACAACTTCCCTCTTTCTGGCTCCTGGTAACTCTACTCTGCCCCAGTCTCTTTAGCTCAGTGGCAGTCCCAGCACCCCCACTCTCACTGGCCCTTAGGGAAGACACTAGACTTTGCTGTGCTCCCTAATCCTTGCTCACATCTTTCAAAATAGTGCTTTTATTCATTTCTACTCAAAGTGTCCACGTTGAGTAGAGCCACCTGTTTCCTGGCTGAACCCTGACTGACAGTGCCTATAGAGGGCCAGCCTATTCTGGAATAACAATAGCAAAAATAATGGAGAGTAAAACTGATGTTGCTGCATTCTATGTATTTCAAAATAGCAAACAAAATAAAAATGGCCCCTGGCCTCACAGAGCTTGTGGTCTAATAATCGTCTCTTCAGTCATATCCAGAGGTTTGTATTTGTTTCTTTTTTTTCAGAATTGGGTTTTAATTGTATTTTTAACTGACAGATAGTCATTGTATATATTTATGGGGTACAATGTGATGTTTTGATACATGTGACATTATGAAATGAGCAAATCAGGCTAATTAGCATATTCATCACCTCAAATATGTATCATTTGTGGGGAGAACATTTAAACTTCCAGGCTCAAGGAGACAAATACCATATGATCTGACTTACATGTGGAATCAAAAAAAAAAAATCAAACTTACAGAAGCAGAGGGTATGCCAGAGGCTTTGGGGCTGGGGTGAACAGGGAAGGAGATATATTGGTCAACAGGCACAAAGTTTCAGTTAGATAGAAGGAATAAGTTCTTGTGTTCTACTGCACAGCAGTGACTATAGTTAATTACAACAGTGTATTGTCTATTTCAAAATAGCTAAAAGAACCAGTTTTTAAATGCTGTTAGTAAGATCAAATGTGAAAGAAAGATCTGTTTAAACTCCAGACAAATCATCTAAGACTTAGGAGAAGAAAAGGAGAGGGTTAATTGTTACCTACAACTTGTGAGATTATATACTGCAAGTGGTAATAGTCAACTCACTACTCAATAGGGAGAAAAATTTAAAAAAAAAAGACTAACACTAACATAGAAAATTGTGTGTAGGTTCATAATAAGTCAGGCAGGTGTAGTTGAACATGCGAATAATAACTAAAAGTTATCGAGCTCTAACTAAGTCTTAGGCACTTAGATGTTTGATTATACTTGATCCTCACAAAACACTCTTAATCCTCACAAAATATTACTTATGTTTTAAACATGGGGAAATTGAGACACAGAGAAATGGAGACCCCTGCTCAAGCAGTCAGGGGGTAGGGAATCTGAGTATAAGCCTGGGACCCATCCTCTTAAACATGACTCTAAATTAAGTAAGGATAAAGGAAAATATTGTATTACCTAATTGACAGCATCAGGCACTAACACATTCTAAAGTACTTGGTCATCTAATCCAAAAATAGTTTAGGGTGCTTAAAAGGCTTTTAAGCATCAATCATACACCAAAGATCTTTATTCACTGGAGCCAAGAGGCAGAAAGTAAGTTCCAGTTTTTGTTTATTCATCATTTCACTCTGCCCTTGGATTCAAAAGAGCCCATGCCACCCCCTGATGGAAAAGCCCAAGTTACGTTTGGGAATTATAATTTCTCTTTTTCTGATTCTACTTACTGGTGGCAGGGTAAAACATGTAGAAAAAAAAATGTTGCTCCATTTGCCTTCTTAAATACTTTCTCTTGTTTATAAACCTAACAATCATCTATCAGCAATGCTGTTTCTACCCTGCCAGCACAAGGCCTCAGGAAACCATTTCCTCTGGAGCAATTCCAGAAGGACTCAGTGACCATTCAACACCTTTTACACTCATGGACTGTGTGGGTTTCTTGCTCTCAGCCCCTGTAGGATTTGCACATTTTGTTTTCATGCCTATCACTCATGGACAGAAGTAAAATTATGCTATTTACCTCTTTCCACTTGTGTAGACCTCACATTTTGTTTCACCTTAGTGGCAGTGAGGAGGGAGTTTTGTTAACATTTAGCAAGTCTGGGCTGCCTATTGTGCACAACAGCTATTGCCCAATTGCAGTTTATGAAGAGTCTAGAACCTTTTTTTTTTCTTTTTATGCTACCAAGGGATTAATGACAAAAAATTGGCAAATAAATTGCAGTCTGCAAGTTATAACCAATATGACTTGATGAAATCCAGATGTGAAAATCTCCCTCCACCATCCTATGCCCTCCACAATATAGGTGTATGACCTCGGTGAAGGCAGGGCTTGTAATTGCTTTTATTTGGAGACATATGGGCTCTGCTTCCCCCCGACCCCCACCTTCTTTTCCCACTTTGAAGGAAAGAGTGACTTGAAATGTATTTTTACACTTACTAAAACGGATGTGGAAATAAAACTTTAATTACTGGAAAAACTATTAAGAAGAAGTTTATTTTATTCTTCCAGAGCCATGAGTTTTTCAGAGCAAAATTGTCTTAGACCACTTCAGTTGCCACAACCCCAGGAATCAATGGAAACCTCACAGACTGGGCAGAGTCTCTGCCTTACCCTCACAGTGATCACTGAGATTGAAGGATGGAATGTTCTAACACATGGCTCATCTGTCTTGCAATTTAAACCTAATTAGACTAACTTATTTTCCCCCCAATTGCCCTGCTTGTTTCCATGGCAGTGCAACAATCATTCTAAAACTTGGTGGCTTGAAACAATAATAATAATTTTCTATCTCTCACAATTTTATGGGTCAGGAATCTAAGAGAAGCCAATATGGGCCTTCTGACTTGGGGTCTCTAATGAGGTTGCAATTAGACAATGGCGAGGGCCAGGATCATACTGAAGACTTCCTCCCTCACATGTTACGATGTCTGATCTGAGAGGACTGTAGGCTAACTTATCTGGGACTCCTTGGGCATCTGTAAAGCTATGGAGTGTCTTCACATGTTCTCCCCAGTATGGGGGCTTGAGGGTAGCTGAATTTTTACATGTTGACTTAAAGTTCTGAAGATACATGTCCCAGAAAGGTCAGAGCCAGGCTAAGAAGACATAGTGTCACTTCTGGCATCCACTATTAGTTGAGACAGTTATGAGGGTCCATCCAGGTTTGAGGGGAGGAGTGGAGAGAGGGTAAAAATCCTGCCTCATGATGGAGGTCTATCAATATTACATTGTAAGAAGAATGTTTGAGATGGTTATCTTTGAAAAATGCCACAATATGCCACATCCCTTAAGAAACTATATCCCTGAAAAAAAACAACATGCTACTCATTATGTCAGATTTTTAATATCTAACAGACCTAGTTGTTTGACTACAACTTGTTAAATCAGTTAAAAGTAGAATTTTAGATATTCAGTTTTCTTATTGCAGAGCTACTCTAATTGGAAGCCTATACAGAGGCAAGCTCTCAACAATTAATTAGGAATCCATGAACTTGTGTGGCATGTAAGAAGCATGGTTATAATAAAAATGGGAAATAAATTAAGATCTTTGGGCATCTACTGTGTGTCAGCCACTGTCAAACATTAGTTACCTAAATTATAATCATTAGTTGAACAAACATTTATGAAATGTCTCCAATCTATCAATACTAGTTGTGAGGAAGATCAATACGATAGACCTCATTCAATTCTCAGGAAGTGGAACAACAGAAACTCAGATTCTCAATTTTATGTTATTTCTTCTGATAAGCTTTATTTTTATTGATTTTACACAATAATAGTATGCCAACTTTCAAATTATTGGATGGAGTCTAAGTCTACCTGAGTATGGAAAAGGGATTGCTCAGAAAAGATTGGGCATTCAGAGATGGTCGTCATCTTTATCCGTAGGTCTACGGGGTGAAACTTGAAGCAGGAACTAGGCTAAAGGGTGGATAAGTAGAAAGAGGAGACACAGGGAGAATAGCATAACTAAAAGTGAAAAGACCAGCGTGTATACACCCTTTGTTCCAAGAGCAAAGAATAGAAGCTAAGTAATATTTTGAGTGTGATGTCAACATTTCAGTATTTTATTTTCAATGGCATTCTTTTTTTTAGCTTGTTTGGTAGGAACAAGTACCTAAGTCATTATGAGAAAAGACAGATATAACCCTTCCATGAGAAAATAAAATTAAAAAAAATATCATGATGTTTGGGGACTAACCAACCATTGACAAGTACTTAGCTTTTAATTTTCTATATTTTTTATTTTTCACAGTAATGGCTGTTGCTCTTCATCTATCACTTGTTCAAAGCACACATTTAAGATATTAATTACACTAATAGGATGAACAGGAGGTAGAGAAATAGTAGAGATTTGTTGTGTTTTCTTATCTACTTGTGAACATTGGGACCTCATTTCTATAAGGACAAGAAAATTCTGTGTAAACCAGTTTGAATGGAATGAATATTCGTAATAACAATATAAATTACTATTTATTTATTCATTGCATAAGATGCACTTAATTTTATACTATAACCCTATAAAGTAGACATTATCATTTCCTTTCACAGATAAGGAAACTAAAGTACAGAGAAGTTAAACAGGCTACCCAAAGTACCAGCTAAGAAATGGCAAAGGCATTATTTTGAGCCCATGCCAAGTGACTCATTCCAGGATGGTGCTTCAGTATGGAAGTGTTAATGCTTTCAGTCATTGTCCCAATGGGAAGATAGTTTTCACTAATGCAGCCAACTACTATGATGGTTAATACCAATCCTCAATCCAGTGGTTCTGGCATCAGCATTTACTAGCTGTTCAGACTTGGGCAAGTTAGTTAACCTCTGTGTAGCAAAGTTTATTAAGATTAAATAATTCATATGAAACAATTGTAAAAATGGCTACCCTAAAGGAAGTGATCGATGAAGGTGCTATTACTACCACCACAACAACTATTACTACACTAACATTGCTTTATTATCACTATATATTTACAAGACAACGGGCTAGTATTAGAGGTACAGCCTGGTCTAAAAGCAAAACAGAACCTTCCTTAAAAAAATGGTTTCGAATCAATAACAAGTTTATCTAGTTGATGGGCTACATGGGTTGAAGAACCTCTGTAACTAGTCATCAGTATTTACTGTTAAAAGGGTAGATACCATAGGAAATAACTGTCAATAAATGTGTAGTCTCTGCTTACAGTCCCATCATATAATGGTCCCAACACAGAACCAACTGTGATTCTGCATGATGAATTTCTATTTTTTACCATTTGAAGCAACTTGAAAGAATGATTATTGTCAGAGAATAATTTTTTGGTGCAGAACTTGAAAGAAAAAAATGTGACAAGGAAAGGGAAAATTTCTATAATTTTACCCAAAGTACAGAGAATTACAATTATTACTAGGAGGGAAATTATTTAGATACTTCTCTTGCCCTTAAAAAAGTGTTGCCCCAATAACATACAGGGCACCCAGTTGAATTTTAATTTTAGATAAACAATACATACTTATTTAATATACATATGTCCCAAATATCTCATGGGGCTTATTCCTACTATGAGAATATTTTTTGTCCTAAATGCAAATTTAACTGATGTCCTATATTTTTATTTGTCAAATCTGACAACTGTGCTTAAAATGGTCACGATTAGTCATTATCTAATGAGCTCAGGTATTTTCCCATTTGCTAATTTTACACTGAAGTGTGAGGCAGTATGTATACGGTCAAGCTCAGGAAGTATAGAGCCCTAGGCTGTGTATGATGTGAAATGAACAATCATAATAAGGTGTGCAGACTGAGTTCAACCTCCTACTCTTATCTCTTATCTTCCCCATCATGTACCCTGCATTTCCGTTGAAATGCGAAATGTGTTGATTCTATAATCCTAAACTTCCCTTTGCCCATTATTCACCTTCTTTTCTTTTCCCAGGAGTATCCTTCCCTGTCATCTTCTTTCCATCAAATTCCTAACATTCTTCAAGGGCTATTAGAAATGGATGCTTGCTTACCTATCGCATGTCATAGAGTTGTGTGGCAAAGATCATGGTTTTTACAGTGGAATGTCAACAGAAGTGAGATATTTTCTTTCTGGGCCAGGGTGGTCAAGAATAAGTGTGCCTTCTCCACTTTTTTTCCTCTTTTATTATCTACAGACAGACAAGCATGATGATCTTGGAAACTGTATGTTGAAGATGGGGAACCAACAGGATGAAAGGATTCTGGGTTTCTGTATCACACTTTTGAGGAGGGGTACATGATGATCAGAAACACGTGTTAAGAATGTTACAGAGCCAAGAAATTAACATGTATTTTTTCTCATTTTGTTATTGTTTAGTGTTAGCCTAACTAATATAGGCCATAATTAATTGTTTCATACTCTGTGAAGCTTTTGTACATTAAGTAAATAAGAACATCATTAGGCATTAAATACAAGTTTAAGTGCCACGGATTTTGCATTGGAAGAACTCACTGAGTAGAAGACACGCAATTATAATAAGGAATTATATTTCTGAGGGCTATGTTTCACATACTGTGATAGTCACTTTATCCATATTATTTCATTTGATTCTCATTTTTAAAATGCCTTCAGAAAGATGTGATGGTGATGATTGTTCCCATTCTACTGATAAACTGAGACACAAAGATGTTAAAAAATTTGCTGAAAGTCAGAAAACAAAGTATGGAAGTCAGATTTCAATCCTAGGCAATCTGACCGTGAAGCCTACATGCTGAATCAATATTGAATTTCACTATGAATAATGTTATTGAGTAGAAGAGTAAGATCACAAAGAAAGGCTGGCTAGTGTTCCTGGAGGAGGGTTATCCAGAAAACTTGCTTGGAAAAGGTAATTCTTGAGCTGATTACGAAAGGATAAACAATTATGGAATTATAAAGGCCTCACATTGTCATTCTCAAGCATTTGTATCTACCCCTCAAAGTGGTGAGGAATCCTCGAAGTGCTAAGGAAAGGCATAACAGTCAGCTTCATGTTCTTTCCAGGATTCTTTCCTGATATTTTTGAGAAAATATCCTTACCTGTCCTATAGTGCAAACACTTGTTTTTTTTAAGGCACTCAAGGAAGTCAATTCCTTCATGTAGACTTTACTGGAAGGCACCTACTTGTTCTGAACTCTCTGTGCTTTTTTGTTGTTGTTGCTTCCTTTTTACTGTTGGATCTCTGAGGAAGCATTCCAGAATGTCACCATGTCAGTAGCCAAATCAGACCAATGATGAGAACAGCATGCTATATTAGTAACAGAAAAACAAGGCTGTAAACCCTGTTTCAAAGACTTCATGTTGCTCTTGGCTATAGCTGGGGAAAGGCTCGAGCCAGGCATATGAAGTACAAAAGCACGAAGGCTGCTTCAGATCTGTGATTGGGTAGCACAGAAAGACTTGAAACAAGCATTAAGATAAGTTCCCAGAAGAGTTTCTGACATGTAGTAGGCATTCAATTAATATACGTGGAATGAATGAAGATGAAGAGAGACTCTTTCCTCTTCCCTGTACTGGTACCAGTGGATATAAATTGCTCTGTAGGTTCTCCTTAACCATGTGTTATAGGTTGGGGAGAGGTATCGGGTAGGTGGGCAGAAGCAAAGGAGAACTTTTACCAATAATCTGTTACCCTAAGATTAGACTTCCAATTGTCTCATCCACCAAACATGAAATTGAAAATGAAACTTGAAAGATCTTTGTTAGGCCAAAAGTTAACAATTTTGCCTTGTAGAAGAGATTGCACCATTCATATTTGGCAAAAGTGTTAAAGATTATATGAGCAGGTTGGATGTTAAATATGGTACTAATTAAGCCAGAGGTCAGGGTTTATTCACTGTATGGGCCATTTGATTTTTCTGTGCCTGGCACATTGTAGGCATTCAATGAATGCTTATTTATTGAAACAATAAAGGAAACAGAACTGTGTGGTATGCAAAGGAGACTACCTATTTAATATGCTTGACAGGCAGTTTCTCTACAGCAAACTAGGAGCAAAAGGAATGAATGAGGCAGTGTATTGTAGGTGACATTGATTCAAGCAAGTAAGGAATGTCCAAATATTGGTCTTGTGCCTTAGCTGTGGTATGACATTAGGCAAGATGCTTGGTCTTTCTAAGCCTTTTTTTCTTCTATAAAATGTAAACATTTTCACCTGTATCATAATGTCATTTGAGGATTAAATGAGCTAAGACAAGTAGATATTTGATAAATGTTAGTGAGAAGGGAACATTAGGTTTGAGGCCACTAAGCCCCAAGGATAGAGCTGATCATCTCTAAGGGCTCACTAATTAGACCAAATGGGTTATTCATGGCCATCATCCAATTTTATTGGTTAGTTCTATTACTTGCCATTACTAAATATTTTGCCTCTCATTTCTGCCTTAGGAAATCATTGTATCACACAGGGCAATAAATCAATAGCTTTTAACTATGACCTCAGGTCATGAAGGACAGCAATGAATTACATTCCAAATGTTCTAAGAAGAAAGTAGGTAATGCCTTTAAAGGAAGATGTTGGTCTTCTCTGAATGGATATTTTCCCCTACAGATCAAATGGTTAATCATGATTTATGTGGGCCATTCACTTGCTAGAACGTTGAAATCCCTGATGAGGCTACATCAACGAATGTTCTGGTGGTGGCTATGCCTCATTTACTCTTAAAGGAATATGCTCCAGGAAAGGCATAGGTTCAGATAAAAAGCAATCTTGGGTTTGTCGAAATGAAGTAAGCCTTGAAGCATCAAGGCAAGAGCTCCTGAGAGCAGGGCTGGGGTGTGGCCTGAGAGCAATGCCAGCAGGGTCTTATGTAACAGAGGGCCTGTTTAACTCCAGCAGGAAACGCTACGTCCAGACGACACCCTGCTTCCAGACGACTGCCAGGTAGCAGGCTGACTGCCTCTTTTCTTCTCTCTTCCCCATGAAAGGGAGACCCAGAGCAGAATTTTCCCTCACAGCCTGAATTTATTAGATTTTTTTTTCTCCCAACCATGCTGTGGAAGTTGAATTGCCCTCATTCATAAGCTGACTCCAGACCAAAAGAGAGACAGCAGGATCCAGCTATTGCACCTAATAAAATGTGTCCACTGGAAATCATGAGAGAAAATTGGATGAAAGATTCTAAATAATTAGGGTCCTCAGGAACCTGCACTGGAATGCCAACACGTTTTACAGGTTTGGGAGTATAAAGATGCTTTGAGCTCAGCATTAAAAATAAAATACCCCCTCACCCTTGATCACCAGTTCATCTCTGGTTTCTGATGATTCTCAAGAGATTTCTTCTCTTCAGACAAATCCTTGCTCTTTTTTTTTTTTTTTTTTTTAACAGAGTCTGGCCCTGTCTCCCAGGCTGGAGTGCAGTGGCAAGATCTCCGCTCACTGCAAGCTCCGCCTCCTGGGTTTACACCATTTTCCTGCCGCAGCCTCCCAAGTAGCTAGGACCACAGGCGCCCGCCACCACGCCTGGCTATTTTTTTTTTTTTAGTAGAGACGGGGTTTCACCGTGTTAGCCAGGATGGTCTCGATCTCCTGACCTCGTGATCCGCCCGCCTTGGCCTCCCAAAGTGCTGGGATTACAGGCGTGAGCCACCACGCCTGGCCCAAATCCTTGCTCTTTATAAAGAAAAAAGTGGATTGAGCTTCAAGGCAGATCAGTGGCAAGGATTTGAGGGTCTGATTGGTTTCAGCCAGAGCCCCTACTCTCGCTCTCTCAGAGCCATCTCCGCCCAGCCCTGCTCACTAGCACTGTTCATAATTATCTGCTGTCATGATGCTATTGCTTTTGGCAATAAACACTTAGCACGTTGCTACTGGTTTTTGCCAAGAGAGCATGCCCCACTCAGATTTATGATCTAAAAGATGCAAGACTAATTTTCACGCCATAGTTCATTCCATAAAAGAATGTGGTTGTATAAAAAAAAATCCCTCCTCTCTCACCATGTCCACCTCCTCTCCACCCCATGTTCCCCATATCCAGGACAAGCTGTAGAACGTACAAGTGCAAATGGGAAAGCTTTGTTTGGGGAAAAGGGCAGAGCCTTAATGAGCTGCGTGTTTGAAATCTGATTTAAGGTTTATTTCTTTTTGTCAGAATACACTTTCTTTTGTTCTTCAAAAAAAAAAAAAAGAAAAAATCAAAGGTAGAGTCATAAATGAAACAGAATTTCCCACTGACAACTGGTAGTCCTTTCCACCATTCCCTGTTTGTGCTTTCTGAGCACCTCTGCTCTTCCTCTGCCAAGCATCTGTTTTATCCAAGTCAACATGGCAGAGAACAAAGGCTGTAGGAGCGAATGTACTTGGGTTCATATTCACTAAACCTCTTTGAGTTTCAGTCTCTCTATTAATACATAAATATGTAGTTGGCATAAGAATACCTTTTCTTTTTTCTTTTTAAATTTTATTTTATTTATTATACTTTAGGTTTTGGGGTACATGTGCACAATGTGCAGGTTTGTTACATCGGTATCCATGTGCCATGTTGATTTCCTGCACCCATTAACTCGTCATTTAGCATTAGATATATCTCCTAATGCTGTCCCTCCCCCCACCCCCCACCCCACAACAGTCCCCGGAATGTGATGTTCCCCTTCCTGTGTCCATGAGTTCTCGTTGTTCAATTCCCACCTATGAGTGAGAACATGCGATGTTTGGTTTTTTGTCCTTGCGATAGTTTACTGAGAATGATGTTTTCCAGTTTCATCCATGTCCCTACAAAGGACACGAACTCATCATTTTTTATGGCTGCATAGTATTCCATGGTGTATATGTGCCACATTTTCTTAATCCAGTCTATCGTTGTTGGACATTTGGGTTGGTTCCAACTCTTTACTATTGTGAATAGTGCCGCAATAAACATACGTGTGCATGTGTCTTTATAGCAGCATGATTTATAGACCTTTGGGTATATACCCAGTAATGGGATGGCTGGGTCAAATGGTATTTCTAGTTCTAGATCCCTGAGGAATTGCCACACTGACTTCCACAATGGTTGAACTAGTTTACAGTCCCACCAACAGTGTAAAAGTGTTCCTATTTCTCCACATCCTCTCCAGCACCTGTTGTTTCCTGATTTTTTAATGATGGCCATTCTAACTGGTGTGAGATGGTATCTCACTGTGGTTTTGATTTGCATTTCTCTGATGGCCAGTGATGATGAGCATTTCTTCATTTGTTTTTTGGCTGCATAAATGTCTTCTTTTGAGAAGTGTCTGTTCATGTCCTTTGCCCACTTTTTGATGGGGTTGTTTGTTTTTTTCTTGTAAATTTGTTTGAGTTCATTGTAGATTCTGGATATTAGCCCTTTGTCAGATGAGTAGGTTGCAAAAATTTTCTCCCATTCTGTAGGTTGCCTGTTCACTCTGATGGTAGTTTCTTTTGAGATCCCATTTGTCAATTTTGGCTTTTGTTGCCATTGCTTTTGGTGTTTTAGACATGAAGTCCTTGCCCACACCTATGGCCTGAATGGTATTGCCTAGGTTTTCTTGTAGGATTTTAATGGTTTTAGGTCTAACATTTAAGTCTTTAATCCATCTTGAATTAATTTTTGTATAAGGTGTAAGGAAGGGATCCAGTTGCAGCTTTCTACATATGGCTAGCCAGTTTTGCCAGCACCATTTATGAAATAGGGAATCCTTTCCCCATTTCTTGTTTTTGTCAGGTTTGTCAAAGATGAGATAGTTGTAGATATGGGGCATCATTTCTGAGGGCTCTGTTCTGTTCCATTGATCTATATCTCTGTTGTGGTACCAGTACCATGCTGTTTTGGTTACTGTAGCCTTGTAGTACAGTTTGAAGTCAGGTAGCGTGATGCCTCCAGCTTTGTTCTTTTGGCTTAGGATTGACTTGGCGATGCGGGCTCTTTTTTGGTTCCATATGAACTTTAAAGTAGTTTTTTCCAATTCTGTGAAGAAAGTCATTGGTAGCTTGATGGGGATGGCATTGAATCTATAAATTACTTTGGGCAGTATGGACATTTTCACAATATTGATTCTTCCAACCCATGAGCATGGAATGTTCTTCCATTTGTTTGTTTCCTCTTTTATTTCATTGAGCAGTGGTTTGTAGTTCTCCTTGAAGAGGTCCTTCACATCCCTTGTAAGTTGGATTCCTAGGTATTTTATTCTCTTTGAAGCAATTGTGAATGGGAGTTCACTCATGATTTGGCTCTCTGTTTGTCTGTTATTGGTGTACAAGAATGCTTGTGATTTTTGTACATTGATTTTGTATCCTGAGACTTTGCTGAAGTTGCTAATCAGCTTAAGGAGATTTTGGGCTGAGACAATGGGATTTTCTAGATATACAATCATGTCATCTGCAAACAGGGACAGTTTGACTTCCTCTTTTCTTAATTGAATGCCCTTTATTTCCTTCTCCTGCCTGATTGCTCTGGCCAGAACTTCCAGCATTATGTTGAATAGGAGTGGTGAGAGAGGGCATCCCTGTCTTGTGCCAGTTTTCAGAGGGAATGCTTCCAGTTTTTGCCCATTCAGTATGATATTGGCTGTGGGTTTGTTGTAGATAGCTCTTATTATTTTGAGATACGTCCCATCAATACCTAATTTATTGAGAGTTTTTAGCATGAAGGGTTGTTGAATTTTGTCAAAGGCCTTTTCTGCATCTATTGAGATAATCATGTGGTTTTTGTCTTTGGTTCTGTTTATATGCTGGATTACATTTATTGATTTGCATATGTTGAACCAACCTTGCATCCCAGGGATGAAGCCCACTTGATCATGGTGTATAAGCTTTTTGATGTGCTGCTGGATTCGGTTTGCCAGTATTTTATTGAGGATTTTTGCATCAATGTTCATCAAGGATATTGGTCTAAAATTCTCTTTTTTGGTTGTGTCTCTGCCTGGCTTTGGTATCAGGACGATGCTGGCTTCATAAAATGTGTTAGGGAGGATTCCCTCTTTTTCTATCGATTGGAATAGTTTCAGAAGGAATGGTACCAGTTCCTTCTTGTACCTCTGGTAGAATTCAGCTGTGAATCCATCAGTTCCTGGACTCTTTTTGGTTGGTAAGCTATTGATTATTGCCACAATTTCAGAACCTGTTATTGGTCTATTCAGAGATTCAACTTCTTCCTGATTTAGTCTTGGGAGGGTGTATTTGTCGAGGAATTTATCCATTTCTTCTAGATTTTCTAGTTTATTTGCATAGAGGTGTTTGTAGTATTCTCTGATGGTAGATTGTATTTCTGTGGGATCCGTGGTGATATCCCCTTTTTCATTTTTTATTGCATCTATTTGATTCTTCTCTCTTTTCTTCTTTATTAGTCTTGCTAGCGGTCTATTCATTTTGTTGATCTTCTCAAAAAACCAGCTCCTGGATTCATTAATTTTTTAAAGGGTTTTTTGTGTCTCTATTTCCTTCAGTTCTGCTCTGATTTTAGTTATTTCTAGCCTTCTGCTAGCTTTTGAATGTGTTTGCTCTTGCTTTTCTAGTTCTTTTAATTGTGACATTAGGGTGTCAATTTTGGATCTTTCCTGCTTTCTCTTGTGGGCATTTAGTGCTATAAATTTCCCTCTACACACTGCTTTGAATGTGTCCCAGAGATTCTGGTATGTTGTGTCTTTGTTCTCGTTGGTTTCAAAGAACATCTTTATTTCTGCCTTCATTTCATTATGTACCCAATAGTCATTCAGGAGCAGGTTGTTCAGTTTCCATGTAGTTGAGCGGTTTTGAGTGAGTTTCTTAATCCTGAGTTCTAGTTTGATTGCACTGTGGTCTGAGGGACAGTTTGTTATAACTTCTGTTCTTTTACATTTGCTGAGGAGAGCTTTACTTCCAACTATGTGGTCAATTTTGGAATAGGTGTGGTGTGGTGCTGAAAAAAATGTATATTCTGTTGATTTGGGGTGGAGAGTTCTGTAGATGTCTATTAGGTCCACTTTGTTTAGAGCTGAGTTCAATTCCTGGATATCCTTGTTAACTTTCTGTCTCGTTGATCTGTCTAATGTTGACAGTGGGGTGTTAAAATCTCCCATTATTATTGTGTGGGAGTTTAAGTCCCTTTGTAGGTCACTGAGGACTTGCTTTATGAATCTGGGTGCTCCTGTGTTGGGTGCATATATATTTAGGATAGTTAGCTCTTCTTGTTGAATTGATCCCTTTACCATTATGTAATGGCCTTCTTTGTCTCTTTTGATCTTTGTTGGTTTAAAGTCTATTTTATCAGAGACTAGGATTGCAACCCCTGCCTTTTTTTGTTTTCCATTTGCTTGATAGATCTTCCTCCATCCCTTTATTTTGAGTCTATGTGTGTCTCTGCACGTGAGATGGGTTTCCTGAATACAGCACACTGATGGGTCCTGACTCCTCATCCAGTTTGCCAGTCTGTGTCTTTTAATTGGAGCATTTAGCCAATTTACATTTAACGTTAATATTGTTATGTGTGAATCTGATCCTGTCATTATGATGTTAGTTGGTTATTTTGCTCATTAGTTGATTCAGTTTCTTCCTAGCCTCGATGGTCTTTACAATTTGGCATGTTTTTGCAGTGGCTAGTACCGGTTGTTACTTTCCATGTTTAGTGCTTCCTTCAGGAGCTCTTTTAGGGCAGGCCTGGTGGTGACAAAATCACTCAGCGTTTGCTTGTCTGTAAAGTATTTTATTTCTCCTTCACTTATGAAGCTTAGTTTGGCTGGATAGGAAATTCTAGGTTGAAAATTCTTGTCTTTAAGAATGTTGAATATCGGCCCCCACTCTCTTCTGGCTTGTAGAGTTTCTGCCAAGAGATCAGCTGTTAGTCTGATGGGCTTCCCTTTGTGGGTAACCCGACCTTTCTCTCTGGCTGCCCTTAACATTTTTTCCTTCATTTCAACTTTGGTGAATCTGACAATTATGTGTCTTGGAGTTGCTCTTCTCGAGGAGTATCTTTGTGGCGTTCTCTGTATTTCCTGAATCTGAATGTTGGCCTGCCTTGCTAGATGGGGGAAGTTCTCCTGGATAATATCTTGCACAGTGTTTTCCAACTTGGTTCCATTCTCCCCGTCATTTTCAGGTACACCAATCAGACGTAGGTTTGGTCGTTTCACGTAGTCCCAAATTTCTTGGAGGCTTTGTTCATTTCTTTTTATTCTTTTTTCTCTAGACTTCCCTTCTCGCTTCATTTCATTCATTTCATCTTCCATCACTGATACCCTTTCTTCCAGTTGATCGCATCTGCGACTGAGGCTTCTGCAATCTTAAAACTTGGCTTTCAGCTCCATCATCTCCTTTAAGCCCTTCTCTCCATTGGTTATTCTAGTTATCCATTCTTCTAATTTTTTTTCAAAGTTTTTAACTTCTTTGCTATTGTTTTGAATTTCCTCCCTTAGCTCAGAGTAGTTTGATCGTCTGAAGCCTTCTTCTCTCAACTCGTCAGTCATCCTCCATCCAGCTTTGTTCCGTTGCTGGTGAGGAACTGCGTTCCTTTGGAGGAGGAGAGGTGCTCTGTTTTTTAGAGTTTCCAGTTTTTCTGCTCTGTTTTTTCCCCATCTTTGCGGTTTTATCTACTTTTGGGCTTTGATGATGGTGATGTACAGATGGGTTTTTGGTGTGGGTGTCCTTCCTGTTTGTTAGTTTTCCTTCTACCAGACAGGACCCTCAGCTTCAGGTCTGTTGGAGTTTACTAGAGGTCCACTCCAGACCCTGTTTGGCTGGGTGTCAGCAGTGGTGGCTGCAGAACAGCAGATTTTCGTGAGACCACAAATTCAGCTGTCTGATAGTTCCTCTGGAAGTTTTGTCTCAGAGGAGTACCCGGCCCAGTGAGGTGTCAGTCTTTCCCTACTGGGGGGGTGCCTCCCAGTTAGGCTGCTCAGGGGTGAGGGACCCACTTTAGGAGGCAGCCTGTCCATTCTCAGATCTCCAGCTGCGTGCTGGGAGAACCACTACTCTCTTCAAAGCTGTCAGTCAGACAGGGACATTTCAGTCTCTGGAGATTCCTGCTGACTTTTTGTTTGTCCGTGCCCTGTCCCCAGAGGTGGAGCCAACAGAGGCAGACAGGCCTCCTTGAGCTGTGGTGGGCTCCACCCAGTTCGAGCTTCCTAGCTGCTTTGTTTACCTAAGCAAGTCTGGGCAATGGCGGGTGCCCCTCCCCCAGCCTCGCTGCCTCCTTGCAGCTTGATCTCAGACTGCTGTGCTAGCAATCAGCGAGACTCCGTGGGCATAGGACCCTCCAAGCCAGGTGCGGGATACAATCTCCTAGTGTGCCGTTTTCCAGGCCCGTTGGGAAAGCGCAGTATGAGGGTGGGACTGACCCGATTTTCCAGGTGCCGTCTGTTACCCCTTTCTTTGACTAGGAAAGGGAACTCCCTGACCACTTGCGCTTCCCGAGTAAGGCAGTGCCTCGCCCTGCTTCCGCTCGCGCACAGTGCGCTTCACTGACTGTCCTGCACCCACTGTTTGGCACTCCCTAGTGAGATGAAACAGGTACCTCAAGCAGAAATGCAGAAATCACCAGTCTTCTGTGTCGCTCAGGCTGGGAGCTGGAGACCAGAGCTGTTCCTATTCGGCCATCTTGGCTCCACCTCCCAAGAATACCTTTTCTTCATGGCAATATGAGGGTTGAATACAAACCTATGGTAAAGTGTCTGATAAAAGATTGACACTTACAAAAAAAATGCTAGCTTCCTTCTGTCCTTCCCTCCCACACTTCTTTACATAGTACTTCCCCTGTAGGCTTCTGTATCTCTTTTTAGGCCCTCTTTTCTCATCCTGAGCCATCCAAAAATGCCGCTGACACGAAACCTTCCCACCTCTAATTTGCCTGTTTCCTCTTCCAGTCTCTCAGAACATTGTTCTGCCTTTTGTTGTTCTGACAACCTAACCATAGTTAGAGAAAATTGGATTCACTTGGTGAATATATTGCTTCTTTCAGGTGACATCCTCACTGTAATATAAATGGAGGCAGTGGCTTAATCCAAATCCTAACATCCTGAAGTAAATTACCTTGGCAAATATTTATTGAACACTAATTAATGCAAAGCACTGAAGCGGATGTAGGGAAAGATGAAAAATAGACTCAGGTCTCGGGTCCTTACAGAATTTGTAGTCTGGTATGAAAGACAGACATATAGAAATAATTTTTAAAAGTTTGGATTCCAGGGAATGTTAAAATAGGAGTTGAACTAAGAGTCATGGGAGTATATGAAAGAAGGAGATGAATTCCAGCTGGAGAAATATAGGAGCTATTATGCGGGAGGCATGTTTGGGCTAAATCCTTAAGGATGGGGTTTGGGATGGCATGAGTAACTTGAGTAAAGATCCAACAGCTAAAGAATGCATAATGATTTTGGAATAGCAAGTTGAATATGGTTTTTGTAATAAAAGTTACAGGTTGAGAATATATGCATAATGAAAAATAAAATTATCAATAAGATTAGTTGATGGCTCTGCTTGGCAGCTTAAGAAATCTGCTTTTTACTTGCAGTAAAAATCTATTATGTATTCTAAAGCAGGAACGGTCATGATTATTTGTTGTGTTAAAAAGACCACTCTGACAGCAGATTTGCATTGGAATCAGAAAAGCTGGTAGCAGGATGACTAGTTAGAAAATGGTTACTATAATTTAGGGCCACTGTAACAAAGCAATAGTAGTCAGAGGGTAATGAAGTAACAGAAGGCAGGAACAGATGGAGGGACATTTGGGAGGCAGAGACAACAGGGCTTGGCTTCTTCGCAAAGTGTAGAGAGGCCGAAGAAGAAAAAGGAAGATTAATCTAAAGTTTTGTTTTTTGTTTTTTCCCTGGAAGACCAAAAATGTAATAATGCCATCAGCAAAATAGGTAAGTTATGTGATTGGTTTGGGGCTTGCAACAGAAGAAATTAAGTGCAGACAGACCTTTCCTAATTTGGACAGCTTTAAACTCACTGGGTCACAATTTTCTCGTCTACAAAGTAGGAATCATAATTCATGTTGTAGTTTACTCACAGGGTTGCTGTGAAAATGGGGAAAGGTCATGAGTGTGGCTATATTTTCTAAGCTGTCAAATTCAGTCACAAGTAAAAAATCAATAAAACCATTCAAATCTCTTACTTTTTCCATAGAGACAACACTATGTAGGTCAGCAGGGAACTTCCCACACATGGAACAATCCCTCACCTGTAAGGAGATTGGTTGTTTAGAAAGGAAATCTTTTCTAATTTTTTATTTATTTATTTATTTTTGAGATGGAGTCTTGCTGTGTCACCCAGGCTGGAGTGCAATGGTGCGGTCTCAGCTCACTGCAAGCTCCACCTCCCAGGTTCACGCCATTCTCCTGCCTCGGCTTCCCAAGTAGCTGGGACTACAGGCGCCTGCCACCACGCCCAGCTATTTTTTTTTATTTTTAGTAGAGACGAGGTTTCATGGTGTTAGCCAGGGTGGTCTCGATCTTCTGATCTCGTGATCCACCCGCTTCAGCCTTCCAAAGTGCTGGGATTACAGGCGTGAGCCACCATGCCCAGCCTAAATATCATTTTTCTTTACCTGATCTAGCAGTCTCTGATTTTTCACTGCCAGAGTGTTCTGGATTGAATCAACTCCATTTAGGATTTTGACCAAAAGATTTCAAAATGGAAAACAAAAGCCGTTGTTGTGAAAGCCTGAAATGTCTCCACTTCCTGCAGTTGGCTTACATATGAGTACTTTAGTCTTCATGGAATAGCTTAGAAGGGGCCTGAGACATGAAAGGGAATTACATTTAGCAAAACAAATGCCATAAAACCTTCTTTACTCTCAAACTGTGGAGAGGATTTGCTATGTCCACACATCTAAGTGTCACCTGTGTGTGCCTTCTTAGAGTTGGCAACAGTCAGCAGAAATGAGATACTTAATTAATTGGGTTGCTGGGAATCTTAGAGTTGCTAACAGTCAGAGAGATAGCCTTCAGAGAAAATGTGATTATGGTGCTTGATTCTCTGCTGGAAATCTGAGCAGCTGATGGGGAAAGCAGTATGTGAGAAGATGCTACCCCCACAAACGTGGTTAGGACATGGAGGCATATTCGTCTTAAGTCTAGAATTACATGTGTGGCATTTCCTTCATCCAGTTAGGTACATGTGTATGTATGTATGTATGTATTTGGTTTATTTATTTGTTTACTTATGTCCAATTTTATTCCGGTTTTGAAGCAGCTGTAAAACCGGTATTAAAGGGTAAAGTAGATAAGGAAACTGTAACAAAAAGAAAGAAAAAACAAGTTATGGTGATAGCACAGAGAAAAACAAACCACACATCCCTGTCAGACTTATCTAATTCTGGCTTTAATTCCTTGGTAGCCAAAATAAACATCAAAGCTTCTCAGTATGCATGGATAGTTTTACTGTGGATCCTCATAACAGCAACAGCCTGGAATAAGGCTGGCACCATCTTCAACAACTTCATTGTAGATACCACAGAACATTTCATCTGATTGTCTTTATCAGAATATTCCAAACGAACGAGGCTCCGTGTGCTAACACTGAGACACCACAATTCAGTGTGTATAAAGATCATCGTTGAGCCAATCAACAAAATTTGAATTCAGGCTGTAGATGAAAAGTACTGGATCAAAGTTAAACTAACTAAAGTTAATAGCTATTCTGTGGTTATATAAGAGAATATTTTTATCCTGATGAAATATACGCTGAAGTATTTAGAAGTAAAGGGACATAGTGTATGCAGCCTAGTTTCATGTAGTTCAGGGGGAGAGGAGGATAGAGAGAAAATTTTAAAGCAAATAGGGCTATATGTTATCAACAGGTAAATCTGGGTAAAGGGTATTTGAGTATTCAATATACTATTCTTATTCTTGCAATGTTTCTACAAGTTTGAAATTATTTCCAACTGAAATATCTTTTTAAAAAAGGAATAATTTTTATTAGAATTTAAATGCAAAATTTATTTTAAAAGAAGTACATGCAATAGCGCATGTTAGAAAGTTACAGGAGTAATAAATACCATTTTGATTTGTGAGTGAAAATTTTTTTCTTTTTTAATGTGTTCGATTAATTTATTCAAGATTATACTGTATTATTGAAATATAAAATACCTGTAAAAATTCACAACCATTGTAATGATTTTAGTTTTAAGAATATAATTTTTACTGTTCATTTTTATTACAACACTGATACATTTTTATACAGAAATTTTAGAATACAAAATTTTAGAATGGATATTTTGTGCATATATATCAGATGAAATTATTGGTAGTTTTATTTTATATATTTATGCATATTTTGTATGCATATATATTTAAAAATATGAAATTATTGCATTATACAGTTTTGAAACTTGCCTTTTATAAACTTGATACAAATAGCTTTCTATGAAATGTAATCCTTCAAACACCTGGTTGCAATTTTTAGCTGTTACAGTCTATTACTATTTATTTCCTTCTGTGTAAATTATTACTTGAGCTGTTGTATATGAAGATGAAAACTTAGAAGATAATACAACTACCTGTTAAAATTTATAAACTTCACAAGTCTTGCTGAATTATTTGAATCAACAATGAGGAAAGCCAATAAAGTTTACTTGATAAAATTTAACCTCTATGCCTCTATTTAGACAGAATAGCTGATGGGTGATAGAATTTCACATTATTAGCATTTTTTTCTCCCCCAATAAAAGTTAATAGTGCTGGGAAAATGAAAGGCAATCCATATTTTCTTGTGAAACCTTTCCTAGTGAGTGGAAATTCCAGTTTTCAGTTGACTTTGCAGTTTGGTTTTCAGTTGAACTTAAAATTAGAGATAGATTATACATAGAAAATGAAAGCATGAGCGGAGAGAATTAATTCCTAAAAGCTTAGTGAGTTTTTTTATTCCAGCATGCCCAGGTAATACTTTCATGTGTATATGTTGGGAAAAGCAAGAAAAATTTCTGACAATGTGTTATTTCTACCAGAGTTCTTAAGAACTTTACCAGTGATGATTACAAAAGGAACATAGTAAGACCCCTTTTCAATTGGGAAATAATTGCTACCTTCTCATATTAACAAGCCGTTCTTCATTGCCAACCAGGCATTTACTATTACAGTCACTTAAGGTAAAACGGGCTGTTTGTTTTACAAGGAAGCCAAGTTGGAAGAAAGCAAATTGTGGGAATGTTTCTACAACAGAATTTCATGCAATTTGGAAATAAAATGTATTTAGAAGGATTGAAAGAGATATATTATCTTGGGCTGGGGAAAACAAACAAACAAACAAAAAACAAAGAAAAATACTCTGGCCCAGAACAGAAAAATGTGACTTTATTTTGGGGACAATTTACCTTTCTTTCTTTGAAAGTCTGAGATTGCTTTAATGTTTACAAAATTTATAATTCACTTCTGTCAATATGATCTGCTCAGAGGCTATCCCTCAAAACCCCTAGGCTTCCTTGCTTACTTTTCTCTTGGACCAGAAAGGGCTAGTGGAATGCAATATTTTGAAATAATTGTGTTGTCTTGTTGTTTCTCTTTCCAATCATATTTCCCATTAAATTCCATTTCCCCAAACATACAAGGACTGCCATCAGCCTGCCAATGCTCTATATTTTGAGACTCTGTTTACCATCCAAATCTATTGGGATCTCAGATCCCCCAATTCCCACTGAGGAAAAAAGATGAGAGGTTAACCAGGAACCTCATATCTGCTAAAATTTAGCAAATGAATATTCTCAGAAAATAATATACCTTAATTTAGCTGACATCCTTAAGGAACTTTTAGTTTGTAAGACTATAAAGACAGATATTTTTTGGCCCAGAGTCCTTTCTGTGAACTAAGTAGGTCACCATCTACTCCGTTTATGGGAAAGAGCAGGTCCAAATACGGCCTTTAGTTTTGAAGTCCTACTGGTGAATATTGTGATCTCAAATCCTAAAAGAGATTATAGACTATCGCTTTGACTTCACGATTGAAGAACACAAGTTTCAGAGAGATGTAATAAGTTGTCCAAGGTCAGTGACAGAGTGTGTGCCCGACTGGGTTTGGAACTCGGGACTTTGGCTGTCTTGTCAAGCATCCGTTTTGTACCATCCCTGTCTCTAAATTGGAGATTTCTAACAAGATTACAAAATAGCCATAGAGAATTAGAAGATTTTAACACAAGACGTGATACAGATGTTTGGAATCTAGCCTTCAAAATATTTTTTTGACAGTTCCTGGATCAAAAACCTTCTACTTGACCTGGAAAATATATAGTGATGTTAAATATGATCTCCGAAACCAATTTTTGCTAATTGGATTTACTATATTATCCAGTTTAATTTGGTATTATGTAGTCTTTGAAACAGTTAATTTAGAAAATTTGATCAATTGCTTGTTCTGAATGTTTATACAGTTGCCTGATTGTTTATTTTAATCCAAAGATACTGGCATAAAAAATAAAGGCAACTATGTGAGTAATTAAAACAAAAATATTTGCATGTTTATCTTAATATTCAATATTTCAGGTAAAAGATTGCCACTGTCTGATATTATAAAGCAAATCTATTATCTATCCATATGTAGACAAAACAGAAATTTTTTTGGATAACATATCTTAAAGAGAGAAATATGATATATCCATTTTCCTCTAATTTTATGTATTTCACAAATAATATTTAATAATTCTAGAGATAAAAACAAGAGAAGGAAGGAAGGGAGGGGGAGCGAGAGGGAAAGAGGGAGAAGAGGGACAAAAGAGAGAAAAGCTACCTATCATCCATCTGTAACAGTCTTCAATTTTCATATTCTCTTCCCTATATGAATAGTTTCATGGTTGTGAACAGGAATAAGTTCTGTTTTGATTCTATATCAAACATTAAGCATTTTATCATGGATACAGGCATTGTATTATAATTTGCATAACTACCGTTTTTAATGGCTCTTTAATGTCATCAAATTGAAAAAGCATGAGCCACCGAAACCACTCCACTGTAGGCAATTTTATTGTTTACAAGTTTTGCTAGTTTAAATAATACTACAATAAATATGTTTGAGCAGGTATCATTTGCTCTCACATAGGGTATAAATTTCCAGCAGACCAAAAAACTGGCTCACACAGATGCAAAATTGTATGGTGCCTAACAGATACATCAAATCACTTTTCAAAGAGGTTGTGATTAAGAATGATAATGAGAGACCATTCTTAAAATCCTTCAAAAGTGAGATAGATCATAGTTTCAGGCAAGTTTTATTATAGAGGTGGTATTATATTTATGACTTCATGACTACGCTGATTATTGTCTACTTTCCACAAATGGCATATAAAATCAGAAAAGACTAGGTCTTATTTTTCAGATTTTATTATACCCTAAGTTTTCTTCATGGTGAATATTGATATGGTAAACTAGAGTGAAAAAGGAAATAGGGTAGAAAAGAAAGGAAACCTCTACTAGACATCCAGGATAGGCATTATGTTTTCCACAAAATATAAAGCAAATAATAAGACTAATGAATTTAACATGGGCTAAGTTGGTCTGATGTGCCTGCGATTGTCACACAAGAGCAATTTCAGCAAAATTCAGTATTGGATTGTAGCTCTAAGAACAGAAAACTGGATGATTAAAGCAAATTAGGTGCAGAAAAAAACTTAATGCGATTATCTGAATGAAATGAGATGAAACCGCAGTCTCAGTATATAATATCCAAGTAGCTTTCTCTACTCTTGAAAATACTACAATACTGAATGCTCGCAAAAATCATCGTATTTCTAAACTGCAATCTAAAAAAAAAATGTTTTAGTGTCTATTCCACTAACTGTAGTCATTATGTAACTAGAGATTCAGAAACTGAGATTATGGGATCATGTATCTACAGTGTAACTTAATCATGGAAAACTTGAAAATATTATGTTTATATTTATGAAATCATAGATTTAGTCAAATAGTTGTGGGATTTGAAGAAGGAAACTATATATGAAAATCTCTAAGTTTTATGGAGATTTTCATTTTCAGATGCAGTAAAGTACAAAAGTTTATCAAAAATGACATTTCAGACACATTAACAGATATTTTCAATCTAGCAATTAGACCAAAATGTAACTTCAGAATTAGCATATTTTGAAAGAAATCAACTATAATAGAAATTAGAGACTTTTCTGCTTATGTTAGCAAATTTTATAAACCTAAGAAGACAAAATAGTCACTTCATTTCACTTTCTAAAATTCACCAATACAAAGAATAATTTTCTTAAATCCTTGAAAAATACCAAATAATTTGAAAAAAACACCTTATACACAAATACAAGAAAAAGGGGTTCTAAGAACATTGCTGAAATCATTTTTAATGTAAAAATGCAACAAAATGAAAATCTAAATTATCTTTGATACAATTGCTCATGAACTATATCAAGTAGCTGAGTTAGAGAACTTTTCCTTGGTTCCGAAGTGATTTTTAATAGATATATTAAATATATATAAGGTTATTGTATATATATACATATATATATTTCCTATAGGAAATATAAAGGAGAGCTAGAGAACTTTTTGGGGAAATATCAGACTTCTCATTATGTATTTATTTACATTTTCTGGAATTTTTTCATCTATTTTCAGAAACTAAAATCATCTCACTAATTTCTAATCATGCTCGCACCTTCTCCTTTCCCCAACTCAACTTATCCAAAAGCATTTTTATATTTTCTCCCTATGCCTAATTTTATTATTAACAAAAATATAATAAGAATTATTATTATAATTATCAGTATAGCTCACAGTAATTGAAGACAGTATGACCAAGGCATTTTGCTTTCCAATCTGTGTTTTCCTGTTTAAATTTCACAACAGTCATATAAAAGATACTACTATCTTCATGTTATTCATTAGGAAAGTGACATTCGGAGAAGTAAAGTGTCTTCTTCAGTGTCATAGAAACAGTAACTAGTGGATCTGCAATTTGAGCTCATATCTGTAATACTCCAGAGTACCTGGTTAAGTGTACGACGTTGCCTTCCAGTTGTTACCTGTGAGGTGCTATTGCCTTCAGTAAACCAGTGGGATAGCATTCCACTAAATATGACCCTATGCCCAAGGGTAGAGTCTTTAATATGTTAGATAACAAAGATTTGGAGGATTTTTTTTAAAAAATCATGAAAACATATTAACTAACTTCTGGAGTGGTCCATTTAATGAAAAATCTTTAAGCAGACATTGCTTATAGGCACAATTTAAGAAAGTGGTTCTTATAGCTTTGAGAGGGCCGGGAGACCCTGGTTCTGAATAATGAAGAGAAATTTCACGAAGATAGACAATCTTAAAATCACATGGCTCAGACTTTGGGTCCACTTCTTGGAACTACACTATACAGAAAGACTAGGTGCTCAGGACAGACAGCAGAGCAGATGTGTAATAGGTTCCTCTTGGCTCCCAATCCAGAGAAATGAGCCACAGTCTTCTGTTCCAGCTCGATCTCCTGGGTGGTCCCAAAAGGTAGAACAAAACATTACAATTTCCTGTTCCAATCTAGAAGTCCCACACGTGCAAGAGAAGGGAGAGTTTGGCATATTCACAGTAAACACTGCACTCATGTTATTTTATTGTCACTCCCAAAGATTTCAAAGGACTTAATTTCTCATTAAAATTGTGCGTGTAAAATGAATGGTACAATTAATGAGAGTATTGCTACTCTTACTGAAAGAGCAGGAGTTTCTCATCCAAACACATCTTCTGAAATGAACATATGGCCTACTATATGCCAGCCACTATTATTGATTTGTTTTCTCATTTAGTGACTCTTTCAACCTCTGAAGTAGATAATAGTATCCCCATATTATAGGATAGAAAACTAGGGTTCAGATACCATATGGCTTTCCCCAAAGACCATATAGCTTGAAAGTGAGAAAGCTAAAATTCTTATCTAACTCATCCTGAATCTCTTAACGCGCATTCTATCTTCCTCTCAGAGGCAAGCATTGCCTTTTGTGCCTACTCATCTTATTCATTCTGGTCATTGAGCATCCATGACGCTTCCATTGCTTTCTTTATGTGCCTTACTTCTCACTTTCTGGGGATCAGTATATCATCCCTGCAATCGTTTGCCTTGCTGGCTATGATTGCAATTTATGAAAACCACAGAGACAATTAAAAATCCAAGTCAAGACACCAGTAATGTTTTGGGGAATCTTTCCACCCATCATAACAGTAAAGATTTTTCTGTGATGTGCTGTAAGAAAAATTTCTGTTCTCCTGAAACTGTTCATCTAAAACATGTTTCCACATGTATCTCACAGAACTGAGAAATAATTATTTCAGTCTTATTCAATGATTCTATAAAGAACTTCAAAACTATTACATATTGTCTTTTGATAGGAAAAAAAACCCATAACTGAATATGCATTGGGAGTTAAGTGAAACACGTTATTGTTTTATGAAGACTAGCCAGGAATTACATCATGCTGCCTGTTTCTACATATGAGTCCAATTTTATGTGAAACTATTTAGAGACTATGGCCCATCTGCTTCTGAAGGTTTTCTACCAAGTTGCCAGATTAATAGTGCAGAAACCAGAATCATTTTTATGCAGATACTGATGAATTTACAATCATTATAACCCTTGCCTGACAATTTATAGCTATTCTTAGATGTTTTATGAAAAGCAATGTTTTAAAGACTTTTCGTGATCATCACAGGAAATGGTTCAGCAGAAACCACACAATAAACTAGTTTTTAGTACAATTCTAGAAATCATCTATTATTTTCTTCCAGTTCACTTATAAAAGACATACAATTATATACCAATTTAGCTTTTCAAAATTACTTTCACATTGGTCTTCCTACTTTCTCTTCTATATTGTATCACTTTACAATCCCTGTTTAAAAGTTGAACGAGAGTCACAGAAAAGTTAAGCAACTTACCTAATGTCACATAATTGTGTGGTGGCAGAGAAATGATGAGTGCCCAGGTGTTTTTTATTCCCAGCTCTTACGTCATTTCACAAAGTGAGTTCTGTGGAATACTAGCATCCTGATAAATGTGAATAGGCATTCTGGTAAAATGTATGTTTCAAGGTCGCTGCACAATCACCTCTAGACTTTCACAAGTCATAAGATATTGAAAGATCACTAAAGTCCTATAATTTAAAAAATGTTTAACATAGAGTTTTATCAGTGTATTTGTCCGTGAATATCTTGCAAACTCACTGGTATTGCAAAGTAAATAATTTAGAAAATGCTGCACTAAGGTATACATATAAGTTTTACTTGGTCTCAGGACTGAATATAATTCAAGCATATTGACTATGCCCTATAAATTTTATTTCTCACAAGGTCTGGAAAATGCTAGAGCTAAGAGTAGGAGCTTAATAAAGATTTATTGCCTGAGTGAAAGTTTATGATATGGGTATTCAAAAATAGAGGTTTAGATGTATAGATGTCAGTTTATTGTAACCACAAACCAGTTTATTGAATCCAAGAGAGAGGGAAAGAAAGAGACTATCGAAAATCTGTACAAGCTAGAGAAATATATGTTTAATGCATTGCAAATGTGTATAAATATTAAGAAAGAATGCAGTAACATGGAGAAATCAAATAAATTAATAAATATGCATTGAACATGTATTGAGTGCTTACTATCTTCCAGGTACCAAAATGTCCTGTCATTTAATCTACCTTCCCTTTATGATACAGATAACATTGTCATCCAAAATTCAAGTCACTCAAAAAATATATATTAAGTATCTGAAATATGCTTATTGACTTGTCCTTCAAGGTTTAGTTTAAAAGTCAGGTATATGTTGGTGATTAATAAATATTTAGTGAATGGATTAATATATACACAATCACTGTTCTCACTGGCTCATATATTAGTATTATACTAAGTGGTAGACCTCAGATGCAAACCCTGATCAAACCAAGGTTCTCTCCACTGGACCTCAGGCTTAGTGAGTTGTAAGTCCATGCTTCCTATCCTCATGTGCTAACAGCTGGCAATGTGAACTTGGTTATGTATGTAAGCTTTTCTGACTGTAAATGGTTGTAATGATTTTAAATAGAACAATGGACCAATTTGTTCAGGCACTAAAGTTTCTAAGTTTCTGCTTTGTGGCCACCCTGCCCCTACCCTTGTGCCCCTTTTATTGGTCAATGTCCAGCCATCCTAGTTGTTAAATATTTTAACTATCACCTTAGGTGAAGGAAAACGGCACTGGGGAAAAAAATGGACTTGAAATGTTTTGTCTTAAAGTTCTAAATTCAAGAGCCAAGGACCCATATATCCTCATTAACTGCTAAACAAATTTATTTAGGAAGATGCCCTGAAGACAGAGAGATATAACAATTTGAATCAAACTCTACTCTTGAGATCCCAGTAAGGTAGTTTAAAAGCAAATCACATGCCCCTAGTGCCACTTTACTAAACAAATTACTCCTCCTCCAGGCCCAAGTCATCCCAAGAAGGTAGCAGCATTTGGCAAGACAGTAGAGTTAACATGAACTGAGATAATTTAAGCTTTTACATTTAAAGATCAATGTCAGGCTAAATGTCATACTGAGATCATTTGGAGCTCCAAATGAAGTGATGATTTTGGCTCTGAGATTTGAAAAAAAAAAAATCCCAAAATTTCAGCAATGTTTTGAGATGCCACAGTTGTCTTGTTTCAGTTATCCAGTCAATAAATTTAGCTAGATGTTCAGGGAACAAAGAATCAAAAACATTTGTTGCTATTCCCAAAATACAGAGCTGTACTCACAGGTGTGCTATGTCAGTTAGGACCTTTTCAACTAAATCAAAACCCCATGTTCCCTTTTGCCATTCATCATTGACCATTTACAGAGGTAACCCATGAAGATTGCACAGCTGTTGTGAAGTAACATTTGATTTCTGCCAAGATCTCAGGAGGACTGAATTACTGTGAGTTATGATTTCCCCAGAACTGGTAGAACTATTTCTTGTACAACCAGGCTCATATATCTCAATAACAGCTTTTCTGCCAGGGAAAGTACAGGTAAACTTTGATATCGGAACATTCCTTGTAGTTTGATTTGGCAAAAAGTGACTCAAATTCTTCCATCACTTTATTGTATAATTTTAAAATAATTTCCCATTGAAGGAGAAAGAATCATTTGTCCTTTAAATGTGCACATACAATAACCTATTGCTATTACTCTTGAAAGACTAGCCAGTAAAACTTATGACTTCAATCATGACATTCCATTTCTTTTAAGAGAGAAACTTGAATAGCATATTCATGCCTACTTCTAACTTAGGTCAAAATATTTGCTATGGCAAGGCTTTGTTTCTTTTAATTTCTGATGTCTGGTCCCACAAGTGGTAACAGTGAATTGTGCATGTCATTCCACTCACATCAAATGATTTGCTTGTTTTAATTGCTTATCTAAATGCTGGTTTATCCTGCAGGTGTCAGTTTGAATCATTTCCTTCATGAAGCCTTCTCTAATTTAGGCCAGCCTTGATTGGTCTTTTCTATCTCTCCAGAAATTAAGAGTTATTAGTACTCAAGTGCACTAGGAAAGTTGATATCATGATATGACATCTGGCCCTGCACCATTTAGTCACACTGCTGTGTAAGATGGCACAGTGGGAACTATGATTATTTCTGCAAGTTTCTACTGCACTGAGATGGCTAGCAATGAATTATGCATGGAGGTGAACCATATAAATATATCCTGATAAACCATATAAATATATCCTGATAAAAATAAACCAAATGCATCCCCTATCAATTTTCCGCTACTTAAATCCCCAAAATACCCATAGTCACTCTAGCATTGCCAGACAAAGACGCGAGTGAGAATGGAAAAAGACAATAATCTTAAGCAGTGATGCTTAAAAATATCTTACTGTGTCAACTGTATTAAGCAAGAAGCCCTGAGGCTTAGGGCCATTAGATTCACAGCCACACCATCTCTGCTCCTACCTCTACTCTCTGTTCTCCCTGCCATGTAGATGCTTCATTCTACTGCAAAACTTTCATCCCTATGCCTCTTTCCAAGCCCACTTTCCAATCCAACCTCTTCCTCCCCTAAATTTCCTGAACCTTCTCCCTGCATTGACTCTTCTCAACAGGAGATTATTTTTTTTTAATTCAGAATCTCCAGTTCCCACATCAAGTCCACTGAGTTAGTATTTTTTAAGCAAGATCTTTAGAAGCATTTCATACACCTTTGGGTTTAAGAAGCATGTCCTAGAAGACACCCCTTTCCTACCTTCATTCCATGGAACTGGAGGGATCACTCTTTTTACTGTAATGAAATTTTTGCCTTTTTGTAACTCAATGCTCAACCAAACCCAGGTTCTTCCCTTTCCCCATGACAACATGCAGATCACCACCCTTTCACATAGCCAAGTCTCCAGGACCCAGGAATGAAGGACTGACCTTCTTTCCCATCCCTGTTCCCTCTTTGGGACATCAAATAAGTTATATCATCAGAGACTAAGCAAGCAATTTGGAAGACTGCTATAACTATCAAGTGTTTCCACAGATACATTTGAACATTTAAGGGTCCAGCACAGATATCGTATTTCTTCTCTTACACTGTATCTCACTATTGTCCATACTTTGATGATCTGTAAAATTATTAACCTCATGTTCTTACTCAACTTATGCGACATAAGTATTCCTTAATTATTTCAAACAAATGTTCTTGTCTCCCCAATTAATTTTATGTGTTCTGAAAGCAGGGATCACACCAACGATGTTTCTGGGTCTCATAGAGGCTAGCACAGTCCTTGACACATTGTGGCTTCCAGTTAAGTCCTCTGTCTTGATTAGGAAATGTTTGAATATTTCTTTGATGACTGAAGAACTTTCAGGGCCTCAGAATGCAGGTATTTTTTGTTTGTTTGTTTGTTTTGAGACAGGGGCTTTCTCTGTCACCCAGGCTGGAGTGCAGTGGTGCCATATTGGCTCACTGCAGCCTTGACTTCCTGAGCCCAAACGATCCTCCCACCTCAGCCACCATGCCCATCTAATTAAAAAAAAAACTTAAGAGACAGGGTCTCGCCATGTTAGCCAGGCTGGTCTTGATCTCCTGGGATCCAGGCAATCCTCCCACCTCAGTGTCACAAAGTGCTAGGATTACACACATGAGCCACCACACCTAGCCACCACTTTGAACAATTATATTCTCACTGAATATAATAGAGAACCAAATGATTTATTATTATCATCATCATCACATATGCATTTCTCATGATGATGTGTCTCATATATTTTTACTGGAAAGAAGGGATCTTCCTGTCATTGTAATAACAGTTTTATATTGCATTTTAATACAGAAAATTTAGGCAATAAAAACAGCATGGAATCTGATGTACTGTTTTCCAGTCCCTGTACAGTCCTTACTAGCTCTGTAGTTTGAATATAGCTACCAACTCTCAATCATCCTGTTTCCTTGTGTGAAACAACCTCATGGGGTTATTACAGCTTTAATGAGACAAAGCAAAATCTTAACATTGTTTTATTCTCAATCCATTATTCTACATTATAATCTCTGTTATGAAAAATTTAAATTATTCTTATAAATACTAGTTTCAGAATTAACACACAAAAGTCTCAAGTTTGAAATTAGGCCATGATTATATAGCTACTTGCACTTTCAATCCTCCAAGAAAATCGTGGAAATTTCAAAATTAACAAGGGAGTTGTGCAATGATTCTGACTCTGAAAAATTAAAATTCTTGTAAGCCTTTATTCATTCCTTGAAAAAAGAGGTCTGTTGCTTGAGGTTGGGAATGAAGATGAGGCAATGTTTATTTCCAATTAATCTTAGGCTTCTGGACTTAATGAAGAAAGTTTATCAAAAACTGCGTGTAAGAGTTTTGGAAGTGGGACAGTGGAAACAAAAACAGAAAAAGGAAGGAAGGGAGGGAAGACGGAAGGACCAAAGAGAAGTAGGTATGAGCGATGAGGTTTGATTTATGTAACTTGTCAGTGTTATAATGATACAGTTGAACAATTTGCTGATTTGGTCAACATACATAAAGTCACATTTAAATCTCTGCTTAAAAAGCTTTGTTCTTCCCTGAAAGAACTTGTATTTTCTAAAGATGACCATGACAATATCTCTTGTTACACATGCTCTTCTGCAAAACGACTTAGCTCCTCCATGAGAAGTCAAAGTTTATTTCTCTAACCTCCCTGAGTCTGGTCCAACCCTATGACTGCTTTGGCCAATAGAATATGGCAGAATTAATGCTGTCGATGCCAGTTTCTGGAAAATTTCTTAATATACCTGGTAGCTTCTTCTTTCTGCCTCTTGGACACAACAGCCATTTAAGAAGCTTACCATGTTCAGCCCACCATCCTGGGAAAAGCCAGAGGACTGAAGTTCCAGATGGATAAAGAAGCCAACGTGGAAGTAGATTTTCAGCCCCAGCCCCTAAAGCTGATGCCATGAAGATCAGGTACAAACTTCCCAGATGAACACTTCTAAAATTCTGAATCCACAAGGTTTTATGAGCAGAACAAAATGTTCAAGTCACAAGGATTTAGGGTAGTTATTTACATAGCAAAAAATAACATATCCCAGAATATACAAGCAATTACTAAAAACTAGTGAGAAAAAAGACAACTCAAATTGAAAATGTGAAAACAACTTAAACAGGCACTTCATAAAATAGGATAGCCAAATGGCCAGTACCCATATAAAAATATGCTGAATATCATTAGAAATCAGGAAAGGCAAGTTAAAGTCACATGTGCCAAAATGACAAAATTTTTAAAAGTTGACAATATCAGGTTTTGAGAAGGATGTGGAACAACTAGACCATTCTTGAACAAAGTCAAGAACATAAATTGGTCTAACCATTTAAGAAAAATGTTTATTAGTACCTACTAAAACTAAACCTACACATTCACCATGGCCCGACAGTTTTACTCTTGAGTATCCCTAGCAAAAAGGAGTCTTATTTCCACCAAAAGATGTGAACAAGAATGTTCATAGCAGTTTTAATCATAATCTCCAAAAACTGAAAATATCCCCCAAACCCATCAAGAGTAAAATGAGCAAATAAATTGTGGTATATTCATATAACCAAAGGTTACACAACAGTAAGAAGGAGCAAACCCATGATATATATACAGCATGGATTAATTTCAGAGATACAACTTTGAAAAAAGTACACATTTCAGTGTATTTTCTTCCAGTCATTACCCTGTACATTATTTTAAAATTCCTATGCATTTAAAAAAATAGTTGAAAGCACATTATAGTGTGTTAATAAGTCCATTTGTGCCTGAATGGTTTCCTAATAGAAAGGAATCCAGTATTATGTAACTTTTGGCAAACATCTAATGTTTTATAAATACTAAAACAAACATCTACTGTTTCATGAATATTTTATAAAATGTAAACATAACACTTGCATAATCAACAAAATATATATTTAGCAGACTAATAAGCTTTTTAAATCTTTAGCCATTGATTACAAATTCAATCAAATGCTTCACATTATAAGAACTGCAAATTAAATCTACTATTTTAAATTTGTTAACCACCTTTGCCATCACACAAAATTCTCACTAGTGATTATAATTAATAATAAAGCCAACCAACACACAGGTTAAAACCATTTAAAAAGTGTAAAACACTGTAATTTCTATTTATTTCTCTATAATCTTCTTTCTTATTTTGATCTTATTCTTTCCTATTCCTTCCCAGAGCTATACTTTTACTTCTCCAACCTACACAGAGGGTTTCTTTGGGGGCAGAGACAGATGAGTAAAGATTGAGCTGAGACCAAGTCATGAGTGTGACATCCAAGAAGATTTTTCCTAAGTTTATTATCCAACTAAGGTGGTTACATTCATATACTTTGTCCATTATGTAAAGATTGTTATTATTAAATCTGACCCATCTTATACCTTTTAATTTGTGGGGGTAGGAGGCACAAGTTTTATCATCAATCTGACTGCTGTTATGGGTACTTGGTATTATAGCCTAGTAGAGGTTATTTTACAAAGCTTTGTTCTGTATCTTGATTTTTTTGAACATTGAATGTAAGCCTCTTTTGTGACTGCCCCTTCTGACCAAGTCCTATTTAGTTAAGTTAAATCTAAATGGATTAGTCAATCATTTCCTTGAAATTACAATTTTTCTTCATTATTAACCACCTAAACCTGCAATAGTATGTCATAAGCACTGTTTCCATGGCTATAAACTCTTTTGAAAGATAATTATAATGACTTCATGAAATTCTATATTAAGAATATAATATAGTTTCAACACATTTTGTGTATATTACAGAGCAGATAATGATGTCCTATGATGTTTCTTTACTAACAAACCACTTAAAGAAATTTAAAAAATACAGTATATGGATGAAAAATTCTCCAGAGGATAGATATCATAAGGAAAAAATAATCACAGCTTCTGGAAATGAAAGACACACTTAGAGAAATACAAAATTCAGTGGACAGTTTCAACAATAGACTAAAAGAAGTAGAAGAAAGAACAGCAGAGCTCAAAGACAAGGCTTTTGAGTTAGCCCAATCAAAGACAAAAAGAAATGAACAAAGCTTTCAAGAAATTTGGGATTATGTTAAACAGCCGAGCCTAAGAATAATTGATGTTCCTAAGGAAGAAGAAAAATATTAAAGTTTGGAAAACTTATTTGAGAGACTAATTGAAGGAAACTTTCCTGGCCTTGCTAGAGATCTAGACGTCAGAACACAAGAAGCTCAAATGACTCCTAAGAAATTCATCACAAAAAGTTTATTACCAACACCCACAGTCATCAGACTATCTAAATTCAAGATTAAGGAAAGAGCCATAAAAGCTGTGAGGCAAAAGCATCAGGTAACTTATACATGAAAAATGTATCCGATTAATAGCAGATTTCTCAGCAGAAACCCTACAAACCAGAAGGGATTGGGGTCCTATCTTTAGCCTCCTTAAACAACAACAACAAAAATTGCCAGCTGAGAATTTTGTAGCCAGCAAAACAAAGCTTTATAAATGAAGGAGAGATAGTCTTTTTCAGAAAAAAAAACAAATGCTGAGACAATTTGCCACTACATCTAACATGATGAATAGAACAGTAACTTCCATCTCAATATTAACATTGAATGTATTTTCTTTCTTTCTTTTTTTTTTTTAGACAGAGTTTTGTTCTTGTGACCCAGGCTGGAGTGCAATGGCATGATCTCAGCTCACTGCAACCTCTGCCTCCAGGGTTCAGACGAATCTCCTGCCTCAGCCTCCCAAGTAGCTGAGATTACAGGCACCTGCCACCTCACCCAGCCAATTTTTGCATTTTTAGTAGAGATTGAATTTCACAGCCTAAATGCTCCACTTAAAAGATACAGAATGGCAGAATGCATAAAAAAATTCACCAACCAAGTATCTGCTGTTTTCAAGAGACTCACCTAATACATAAGAACTCATACAAACTTAAGGTAAAAGGGTGGAAAAAGATATTCTACACAAGTAGAAACCAAAAGCAGCCAGAAATAGCTATTTTTATATCAGGCAAAACACTTTAAAGCAACAACAGTTAAAAAAAAAAAAAAAGACAAAGAGGGGCATAATATAATGATAAAAAAAATCAGTCCAACAAGAAAATATGACAATTCTAAATACATATGCACCTAACACTGGAGCCCCTAAATTTATAAAATAATTACTACTAGACCTAAGAAATGAGATAGATGGCAAAACAATAATAGTGGGGATGTCAATACTCCACTGACAGCACATGACAGTCATTAAGACAGAAAGTCAGCAAAGAAACAATGGACTTAAAGTATATTCTAGCACAAATGGACTTAACAGATATTTACAGAACATTCTACCCAACAACTGCAGAGTATACATTCTATTAATCAGCACATGGAACATTCTCTAAGATAGATGATATAAATACTTGGGTAAAATTGGAAGGTAGAAATTAGTAACTACTGAACCAGTGGAAGCAAAGTTTAGTTGGGGAATACTTTTTATGATACTGGTAAGTGAAGGCTTATTAGTTTTAAAAGTGCTGGCTTTATTTTTGTGGTTACAGAGTAGTGTAAAGGCAAGGCTTACTTAGCTTTTGGATTTTACATAAACATTATTTATTTAGTAAGCTAGTTTTTTTTTTGTTTGTTTGTTTTTGACAGAGTTTCACTCTGGGAGAGTTTCGCTCTGTCTCCCAGGCTGGAGTGCAGTGGCGCGATCTCAGCTCATTGCAAGCTCTGCCTCCCGGGTTCACGCCATTCTCCTGCCTCAGCCTCCCGAGTAGCTGGGACTACAGGTGCCCGCCACTACGCTCAGCTAATTTTTTGTATTTTTAGTAGAGACGAGGTTTCATCGTGTTAGCCAGGATGGTCTTGATCTCCCGACCTCTTGATCCGCTCGTCTCAGCTCCCAAAGTGCTGGTATTACAGGCGTGAGCCACCATGCCCAGCTGCTAGATTTTTTTTAAGGTGCACTGGCCACTTAGGATATTTTCACTGGTGGGAACTGAGATTTTTTAGATGCCTAAATTAACTACTAATTTTGGTTTATTTTAGGTACATGCTTATTGAAACAGTATTTTTACTTAGCCTAAATTTAAATTTTTTAATTATTTTGTTAAAGTGATGAATATGTTTGGAAAATAAAGACAACTTTTTTTTGCCTTTTTAGGCTAGAGCTTTAGCATGAGAATTATACTTTGACACAGAAAATTAGGTTTATAAGTGAAATATAATAAAGTGTTTTGGAAAGAAGGAGACTTTATTTTATAACTTTAAGTGAAAAATATGTGGCATTAAGGCCTGGTTTTTTATTGTTTTGTCTTTTTTTAACTTCGGGAATTAAAATTTTTTGTTTAAATTCTGAATTTGCAAATTGAAACAGACTTTTGGGTTTTGTTATAAAAGCAAAGTAATAATATCTTTATGTATTTTATAGGGTTATATAGTATAATAACTTGAATTTATGGTTGGATTTGACTGAATTTATATAGATTCTAATTTGAATGACTTATATATGGAAAATGTGCAATATTTTAAGTATAAAAATTAAACTGGAACTGTTTGCTTGTTTTATAGTATAAATAAAAATAAACCTAGGTGGCAAATTATTTAATTATTTGAGCAGAACTTATGAATGAAAGACATATTTTAGAGCCATATGATGAGGGACATCTTAACTTGCACTTTTTAGTGGCAAAAGTAGTGTATAAACTAATGTTAGTGTATACACTACAAAAGGGCTAAGTGTGTAATATTTTTTAATTTCATTTTAAAAATGAGTCTTTTTTTTTTTTTACAGTGAAGGGCAATAACACTAAATTTTTTATGGGTACAAGGGAATGATCTATTTAGTACATTAACGTACTTAACTGTTAGCATTTTTGGGAAGCTGGATTTGCTACAAACTTGTTTTGAAAAACATGGTTTATTAAATTTTATAATAAAGTTATTAATAAGGACATAGTTGAGTTTTTATAAACACTAAATGTATATATTTGTTGTTATGGTTCTAAATGTTAAAGAAAAACCTTTGAAAATTAATATAGTGATAATATACATGCTTTGTGTTTGCTATTAAATTTAAGACCAAGAGCAATGCCTAAAATCATTAAATTCAAGAAAATTGAAATTTCAAGTACCCTCTCAGACCACAGTGGAATAAAACTGGAAATTAACTCCAAAGGAGCCCTCAAAATAAAGGGATAGAGGAAGACCTACCAAGCAAATGGAAAACAAAAAAAAGCAAGGGTTGCAATCCTAGTCTCTGATAAAACAGGGTTTAAATCGACAAAAATCAAAAGAGACAAAGAAGGCCATTACATAATGGCAAAGGAATCAATTCAACAAGAAGAGCTAACTATCCTAAATATATATGCACCCAATAAAGGAGCACCCAGATTCATAAAGCAAGTCCTTAGAGACCTACAGAGACTTAGACTCCCACACAATAATAATGGGAGAGTTTAACACCCCACTGTCAATATGAGACAGATCAACAAGACGGAAGGTTAACAAGGATATCCAGGACCTGAACTCAGCTCTGCAACAAGCAGACCTAATAGACATCTACAGAACTCTCCACCCCAAATCCACGGAATATACATTCTTCTCAGGACGACATCACGCTTATTCTAAATTTGACCACATAATTGGAAGTAAAGCACTCCTCAGCAAATGTAAAAGAACAGAAATCACAACAAACTGTCTCTCAGACCACAGCACAATCAAATTAGAACTCAGGATTAAGAAACTCACTAAAAACTGCACAACTACATGGAAACTGAACAACTTGCTCCTGAATGACTACTGGGTAAATAACGAAATGAAGGCAGAAATAAAGATGTTCTTTGAAACCAATGAGAACAAAGACACAACATATCAGAATCTCTGGGACACACTTAAAGCAGTGTGTAGAGGGAAATTTATAGCACTAAATGCCCACAAGAAAAAGTAGGAAAGATCAAAAATTGACACCCTAACATCACAATTAAAAGAACTAGAGAAAGAAAGGCAAACACATTCAAAAGCTAGCAGAAGGCAAAAAATAACTAAGATCAGAGCAGAACTGAAAGAGATAGAGACACAAAAAACCCTTCAAAAAATCAATGAATCTAGGAGCTGTTTTTTTAAAGATTAACAAAATTGATAGACTGCTAGCAAGACTAATAAAGAAGAAAAGACAGAAAAATCAAATAGACACAAAAAAATGATAAAAGAGTAACACCACCGATCCCACAGAAATACAGACTACCATCAGAGAAAAGTACAAACACCTCTACGCAAACAAACTAGAAAATCTAGAAGAAATGGATAAGTCCCTGGACACATACCCCTCCCAAGACTAAACCAGGAAGAAGCTGAATCTCTGAATAGACCAATAGCAGGCTCTGAAACTGAGGCAATAACTAATAGCCTACCAACCAAAAAAAAAAAGCCCAGGACCAGACAGATTCACAGCTGAATTCTACCAGAGGTACAAAGAGGAGCTGGTACCATTCCTTCTGAAATTATTCCAATCAATAGAAAAGGAGAGAATCTCCCTAACTTATTTTATGAGGCCAACATCATCCTGATACCAAAGCCTGGCAGAGACACACCAAAAAAAAAAAGAGAATTTTAGACCAATATCCCTAATGAATGTCGATGGAAAAATCCTCAAGAAAATACTGGCAAACTAAATCCAGCAGCACATCGAAAAGCTTATCCACCATGATCAAGTCGGCTTCATCCCTGGGATGCAAGCCTGGTTCAACATGCACAAATCAATAAACATAATCCATCACATAAACAGAACCAATGACAAAAACCACATGATTATCTCAATACATGCAGAAAAGGCCTTCGACAAAATTCAACAGCCCTTCATGCTAAAAACTCTCAATAAACTAGGTATTGCTGGAACGTATCTCAAAATAATAAGAGCTATTTATGACAAACCCACAGCCAGTATCATACTGAATGGGCAAAAACTGGAAGCATTCCCTTTGAAAACTGGCACAAGACAGGGATGCCCTCTCTCACCACTCCAATTCAACATAGTGTTGGATGTACTGGCCAGGACAATCAGGCAAGATAAATAAATAAAGGGTATTCAATTAGGAAAAGAGGAAGTCAAATTGTCCCTGTTTGCAGATGACATGATTGTATATTTAGAAAACCCCATCGTCTCAGCCCAAAATCTCCTTAAGCTGATAAGCAACTTCAGCAAAGTCTCAGGATACAAAAATCAGTGTTCAAAAATCACAAGCATTCCTATACATCATTAACAGACAGAGAGGCAAATCATGAGTGAACTCCCATTCACAATTGCTACAAAGAGAATAAAATACCTAGGAATCCAACCTACAAGGGATGTGAAGGACCTCTTCAAGGAGAATGACACAACACTGCTCAACAAAATAAAAGAGGACACAAATAAATGGAAGAATATTCCATGCTCATGGATAGGAAGAATCAATATTGTGAAAATGGCCATACTGCCTAAAGTAACTTATAGATTCAATGCTATCCCCATCAAGCTACCAATGACTTTTTTCACAGAATTGGAAAAAACCACTTTAAATTTCATATGGAACCAAAAAAGAGCCCACATAGCCAAGAAAATCCTAAGCAAAAAGAACAAAGCTGGAGGCATCATGCCACCTGATTTCAAACTATACTACAAGGCTACAGTAACCAAAACAGCATGGTACTGGTACCAAAACAGAGATATAGAACAATGGAACAGAACAGAGGCCTCAGAAATAACACCACACATCTACAACCATCTGATCGTGGACAAACCTGACAAAAATAAGAAATGGAGAAAGGATTCCCTATTTAATAAATGGTGCTGGGAAAACTGACTAGCCATATGTAGAAAGCTGAAACTGGATCCCTTTCTTACACCTTATACAAAAATTAATTCAAGATGGATTAAAGACATAAACATTAGACTAAAACCATAAAAACTCTAGAAGAAAACCTAGGCAATACCATTCAGAACATAGGCATGGGCAAGGACTTCATGACTAAAACACCAAAAGCAATGGCAACAGAAGCCAAATAGACAAATGGGATCTAATTAAACTAAAGAGCTTCTGCATGGCAAAAGAAACTACCATCAGAGTGAACAGGCAACCTACAGAATGAGAGAACAGTTTTGCAATCTACCCATCTTACAAAGAGCTAATATCCAGAATCTACAAATAACTCAAACAAATTTACAAGAAAAAAACAAACAAGCCCATCAAAAAGTGGGCAAAGGGTATGAACAGACACTTCTCAAAAGAAGACATCTATGCAGCCAGCAGACAAAGGAAAAAACGTTCATCATCACTGGTCATCAGAGAAATGCAAATCAAAACCACAATGAGATACTATCTCCTGCCAGTTAGAATGGCAATCATTAAAAAGTCAGGAAACAACAGGTGCTGGAGAGGATGTGGAGAAATAGGAATGCTTTTGCACTGTTGGTGGGAGTGTAAATTAGTTCAACCATTGTGGAAGACAGTGTGGTGATTCCTCAAGGATCTAGAACTAGAATTACCATTTGACCCAACAATCCCATTACTGGGTATATACCCAAAGGATTATAAATCATGCTACTATAAAGACACATGTGCATGTATGTTTATTGTGGCACTATTCACAATAGCAAAGAGTTGGAACCAATCCAAATATCCATCAATGATAGACTGGATTAAGAAAATGTGGCACATATACACCATGGAATACTAGGCAGCCATAAAAAAAGATGAGTTCATGTCCTTTGCAGGGACATGGATTAAGCTGGAAACCATCATTCTCAGCAAACTATCACAAGGACAGAAAACCAAACACCACATGTTCTCACTCATAGGTGGGAATTGAAAAATGAGATCATTTGGACACAGGACGGGGAACATCACACACTGGGGCCTGTCATGGGGTGGGGGGCTGGGGGAGGGATAGCATTAGGAGAAATACCCAATGTAAATGATGAGTTGATGGGTGCAGCAAACCAACATGGCACATGTATACCTATGTATCAAACCTGCACGTTGTGCACATGTACCCTAGAATTTAAAATTAATAATAAAAAAGAATACTATGCAGCCATAAAAAATGATGAGTCCATGTCCTTTGTAGGCACATGGATGAAGCTAGAAACCATCATTCTCAGCAAACTATTGCAAGAACAAAAAACCAAACACCGCATGTTTTCTCTCATAGGTGGGAATTGAACAATGAGAACACATGCACACAGGAATGGGAACATCACCCACCAGGGACTGTTGTGGGATGGGGGGAGGGATAGCATTAGGAGATATACCTAATGCTAAATGACAAGTTATTGGGTGCAGCACACCAACATGGCACATGTATACATATGTAACAAACGTGCACGTTGTGCACATGTACCCTAAAACTTAAAGGATAATAATAATAATAAAAAGATGAAGAAGCTAAGCATAAAAAAAAAGAAATTGATGCATTTATCTAATGCCTCTACTGTCATTGTATCTAGGAAGTAACTAACTGGTTTTTGATTTTAAGGCTCATAGGTGGAAGGGACTTGCCTTGTCTCAGATGAGACTTTGGACTGTGGACTTTTGAGTTAATGGTGAAATGAGTTAAGATTTTGGGGGATTGTTGGGAAGGGATGATTGGTTTTGAAATATGAGGACATGCGTTTGGGAGGATACAAGGGTAGAATGATATGGTTTGGCTGTGTCCTCACCCAAATCCCACCTTGAGTCATAGTTCTCATAATGCCCACATGTCATGGGAGGGACCCAGTGGGAGGTAATTGAATCATGGGGGTGAGTTTTCCCCATACTGTTCTTGTGATAGTGAATAAGCCTCATGATATCTGATGGTTTTATAAAGCACAGTTCTCCTGCACATGCTCTCTTGCCTGCTGCCATGTGAGAGGTGCCTTTGCTCCTCCTTCACCTTCTACCATGATTGTGAGGCCTCCCCAGCCACGTGGAAATGTGAGTTCATTAAACCTAATTTTCTTTATAAATCACCCAGTCTCAGATATGTCTTTATTAGCAGCATGAGGATGGACAAAAACACCCTATTTATGGATGACATGATACTGTATCCAGAAAACCCCATAGTCTCTGCCCAAAAGCTTTTTGATTTTACAAACAACTTCAGCAAAGTTTCAAGATACAAAATAAATGTACCAAAATGAAAAGCATTTCTATACACCAATAACATCCAAGCTCAGGGCCAAATCAAGAATGCAATCCTATTTACAATAGCCACAAAAACAATAAAATACCTGGGATACAGCTTACCAAGGAGGTGAAAAATCTCTACAAGAATTACAAAACACTGCTCAAAGAAATAAGAGACAACACAAACGAGAGGAAAAACATCCATGCTCGTAGATAGGATGAATCAATATTATTAAAATGGCCATATTGCCCAAAGCAATGTACAGATTCAATACTGTTTCTATCAAACTACCAATGACATTCTTCACAGAATTAGAAATAACTATTCTAAAATTTATTTGGGATCAAAAACGGATCTGAATCACCAAACCTAAGCAAAAAGAACAAAGCTGGATTCATCACACTATCCAGCTTCAAACTATACTGCAAGGTTACAGCAACCAAAACAGCATAGTGCTGGTACAAAAACAGACACATAGACCAATGGAACAGGATAGCAAATCCAGAAATTAAGCCACACACTGACAATTACCTTATCTTCAACAAAGCTGAAAATAACAATGGGAGAAGAACTCCTTACTAAATAAATGATGCTGGAATAACTGACCAGCCATATGCAAAAGATTGAAACTGGACCCCTTCCTTTTACTATCTACAATTAACTCAAGACAGACTTACATTTAAAACTTAAAATGATAACTTTAGAAGAAAACCTAGGAAATACCATTCTAGACAATGGTCTTGGCAAAGAATTTATGACTAAGTCCCCAAAAGCAATTGCAACAAAAACAAAAATTGACAAGAAGGACCTATTATACTACAGAGCTTCTGCATGGAAAGAGAAACTATCAACAGAGTAAACAGGCAACCAACAGAATGAGAGAAAATATTTGCAAACTTTGCATCAAATAAAGGCCTAATGTCCAGAATCTGCAAGGAACTTAAATCAGCAAGCAAAAAACAACTCCATTAAAAATAAGTAAAGGACATGAACAGACACTTCTCAAAAGAAGATATACATGTGGCCAACAAATACATGAAAAAATGCTCAGTATCACTAATCATTAGAGAAATGGAAATCAAAACCTCAATGAAATACCATCTCACACCAGTCAGAATGGCTATCATAAAAAAAGTCAAAAAGAACCAGATGCTGCCAAGGTTGCAGAGAAAAGGGAACACTTTTACACTGGTGGTTGGAATGTAAATTAGTTCAGCCACTGTGAAAAGCAGTTTAGAGATTTCTCAAAAAAATTGAAAATGGAACTACCATTCAACCTGACAATCCCTCTATTAGGTATATACAGAATGGAAAATAGTATTCTACCAAAAATACACATGTTCTCACATGTTCTTCAAAGTGCTAGTCACAATAACAAAGATGTGGAATCAGCCAAGATGCCCATCAATGCTGGACTGAATAAAGAACATGCAATACATACACTACGTGGAAAAAACTATACAGGCATGTTTTTTGCAGCAACATCAATGCAGCTGGAGGCCATTATCTTAGACAAACTAACACAAGAACATAAACCAAATACAGCATGTTCTCACTTATAAGTGGTAGCTAAACACTGAGTACACACGGACACATATATGGGAAAATGGACACCGGGTCTTTCTTGAGGGAGAAGATGGGACAGGTCATGGGTTGGAAGGCTACCTATAGGATACTATGCCACTACCTTGGTGACAGTATCATTTGTACACAAAGCCTCAGTAACACACAATTTACCCATGTAACAAACCTGCACATGTATTCCCTGAACCTAAAATAAAACTAGGAAAAAGAAGGACTGGTTTACTTTTACCAATAGGCAATTCACAAAAATGAATAATAAATACATTAAAATTTTCAATCTCATTAATCAAGCAAAGCAAAGTACATTATAAGATGTCATTTTCTTCCATAAAATTGGCAAGGATGTTTTTCTTTTTTAAGTCAAATTTATTGAGATATAATTTATATATTCATCTTTTTTGCCAAGACGTCTAGTCATGTGATAACATCGCAATTAAGATGTGTAGAATATTGTGATTACCATGAAAATTTCCCGTGTACCACTCTGTAGTCAACCCCCTTCCTCCCAGCATTTCCAGCCCCTTGCAATCACCAATCTTTGTTCTCCCGATATGTAGTTTTGTGTTTTTCAAAATGTTATATCAAAAGAATAATACAGTATGTAGCCTTTTCCGTCTGGCTTCTATCCTTAGCATAATGCTTTTTCGTTGTAATTTCAACTTCTATTTTAGATGTAGGTGGTACATGTTCAGGTTTGTTACATGGGAATACTGCATGATGCTAAGGTTTGGGGTACAGATCTCTTTACCCTGAGCATAGAACCCAACATGTACTTTTGCAACCCTTGCCCCTCTCCCTGCCTCCTGCTTCTAGTCAACTGCAGGGCCTGTTGTTCCCATGTCTATGTCCATATGTGCTCAGTATTTAACTTGCACTTACAGTAAGTGAGAAAACACAATATTCAGTTTCCTGTTCCTACATTAATTAACTGAGTAATATGGCCTCCTACTGCATCCATGTTGCTGCAGAGGACATGATTTCATTCTTTCTTATGGTTGCATAGTATTCTCTGGTGTATATATGTACCACATTTTCTTTATTCAATATACCATTGATTCTATGTGACAAAGATTTTTTAAAACCTTAATATCTTTAAGGATTAGATACAGTGTACACTACTTGGGTGACAAGTCCACTAAAATCTTAGAATTTGCCACTATACAATTCATTTATGTAACAAAGAAATACTTGTACCCAAAAAGCTATTGAAATAAAAATTTAAAAAACTAAAATAAAATAAAATCTCAATATCTGCTCTTATTAAGGAGTTATGGGACTATAAAATCTTGTTCTTCTAGTAGAAGAAGAAATTAGTATTTTTCTAAGATCTATTTTGAAATATGTATACAAGTTTTGATTATTTTAGAGATTTATCTGAAGACAATAATTGTCAATGAACACAAAGCTTTGCCACAATAAAGCAACATTGATTTTTATAAAAGCAAAAATTGGAAACAGCTTCAAAATTGCTTCTAATGTGAGACTGATCAAATAGATCTGGGTTCTAAAATGGAAAACTAAATGTATTAGCCCATTTTCACACTGCTGATAAAGACATACCTGAGACTAGGCAATTTACAAAAGAAAGAGGTTTACTGGACTTATAGTTCTAAGTGGCTGGGGAGGCCTCACAATCATGGTGGAAGGTGAAAGCCATGTCTCACATGGCAGCAGACAAGAGAAGGGAGCTTGTGCAGGGAAATTCCTGTTTTTAAAACCATCAGATCTTGTGAGACTTATTCACTATCACAAAGACAGCATGGGAAAGACCCGCCCCCATGATTCAATTACCTCCCACCAGGTCCCTCTCATAACAGGTGGGAATTCAAGATAAGATTTGGGTGGGGACACAGTCAAACCATGCTACTAGACAATCATTTAAAAATGACATTGCGTGAATAGGCAGAAAATGGTGTATTTTTTAGGGCAGTGAATCTACTCTATATGCAACTATATTGGTGGTATATGTCATATAGATTTTTCCAAACCCAAAGAATATATAGTACAAAGAGTGAACCCTAATGTAAGCTATGGACTTTGAGTGTAGGTTCATCAATTATAACAAATTACAACCTCCACCCTACTGGTGGGGGATGTTGATAATGGAGGAAGATACCTGATATAGTCTGGATATTTTTTCTTGCCCAAACCTCATGTTGAAATGTAATTCCAATTCTGAAGGTGGGGCCTGATTGGACATATTTGGATCATGGGGGCAGATCCCTCATGGCTTGTTTCTGTCTTCACAATAGTGAGTTCTCATGAGATCTGGTCATTTAAAAGTGTGTGGCATCTCCCCACTTTTCTCCTCTTCCAGCCATGTGACATTCCTTCTCCTCCTTCACCTTCTTCCGTGACTGTAAGCTTCCTGAGGCCTCCTCAGAAGCCAAGCAGATGTCAGCGCCATGCTTTCTGTACAACATAGAGAACTGTGAGCTTATTAAACCTCTCTTCTTTGTAAATTACCCAGTATGAGGTATTTCTTTATAGCAATGCAAGAACAGCCTAACACAGAAAATTGGTACCACAAGTGACGTATTTCTATAAAGATACCTAAAAATGTGGAAGCAACTTATGAACTGGGTAACAGGCAGAGATTGTAAGAGTTTGAAGGGCTCAGAAGAAGACAGGAAGATGAAAGAAAGTTTGGAACTTCTTACAGACGTGTTAAAGGGTTGTTACCAAAATACCAATAGTGATTTGGACAGTGAAGTCCAGGCTGATGAGGTCTCAGATGGAAATGAGGAACTTACGGAGAACTGGAGCAAAAGTCATGTGTGTTATATCTCAGCAAAGTGCTTGGCTGCATTTGTTCATTCCCTAGAGATCTGTAGAAGTTTGAACTTCCATGATGATTTAGGGCATGTGGCAGAATAAACTTCTAAGCAGCAAAATGTTGAAGAAGTGGCCTGGCTGATTGTAACAGCCAATGCTCAGATGCAGGAGCAAGAGACTGATTTAAAGTTGGAAGCTGTATTTAAAAGAAAAGGAGAATTTACACAGTTGGAAAATTTGCAGCCTGGCCATGTGGAAGAGAAAGAAAAAGCTTTTTTGGAAGAGGAATTCAAGTGGGCTGTGGAGCAACCACTTGTTAGAGATATTTGTGTAACTAAAAGGGAGCAAAGTTATAATATCCAAGACACTGGGTAGAAGAGATTTGGCTTGTCTCAAATGAGACCTTGGAGTTTTGAATTAATGCTAGAATGAGTTAAGACTTTGAGGGACTGTAAGGAAGTCATGATTGTACTTTGCAATGTGAGAAGGACATCAGATTTTGGAGGGGTAAGTGGCAGAATATAGTATGGAGATTTGTCTCACCCAAATCTCATGTTGAAATGTAATCTCCAATGCTGGAGATAGGGGCTGGTGACAGGTATTTGGATCATGGAGGCAGATTCCTTATGGCTTGGTGCTGTCCTTGTGATAGTGAGTGAGTTCCCATTAGATCTGGTCATTTAAAAATGTGTGGCAGCTGGGAATGGTGGCACACACCTGTAGTTCCAGCTACTCAGAAGGCTGAGCTGGGAGGATCACTTGAGCCTGGGAGGTCAAGGCTGTAGTGAGCCATGATGATGCCACTGCACTCCAGCCTTGGTGACAGAGTGAGACACTGTCTCAAAAAAAAAAAAAGTGTGGGATTTCACAACCCCTCTCTTTCTCCTCCTCTGTCCCTGTGGCATGCTTCCTCCCCCTTCACTTTCTGTCATGATTATAAGCATCCTGGGGACTCCCCAGAAGCCAAGCAGATACCAGCACCACCATGCTTCCTGTAAAGCCTACAAGATCATGAGCTAATTAAACCTGTTTTATTTATAAGTTACCCATTCTAAGATATTTCTTTATAGCAATGCAAAAACAGCCTAACATCATGCATGAAGAATTACAGGGGGGTGCATAGAGAAAATCTCTGTACCTTCTGCTCAGTTTTGCTTTGAAACTAAAACTGCTCTAAAGAATAAAGTCAACTTTTTAAATGACATTGCAAAACAAAAACTAATAATGTGGAAAATATTTATACTTTAAAAAGTGAAATACTCAATGTTAAAATAGTTTTTTCCTTTATTTCTTACATTTTGTTTTCCTGTAAAAAATTAACTTTTTTTTTTTAATTTAAAAGTAATAGAATGTTGCAGGAAGAAAGAAAAGAGAACACAGAAATTTTAGGGCAAACCCAGTTGGGAAATGGAGAATAAAGAGTAAAATTTATGCTGGGTGGGTTAAGAAAGGACATAATGAGGGCATGAGGTAGGTGGATTAGAGTCATTCAGAACTGGTCCATGACTGGAGAGCATCCAACAGGATATCCTTTTACTTGATAACTGATGTGTATGATGAGGAAACACAGCTAACAGGAAGGATATAAACAGAAGAAAGTAAGTGAGGCTTCTGTGTTAATTGCAGGTTTTCCCAAAAATTCTTGTCAATTGGCTGTAATCCCTTGGAAACCTTAGGGTTACATTTACTGTTTCAGAATGTACAGTGAGTCTTACAATATGATTATAATACCTACATTTATAGACTTATTAGAGAATTAAATGAGATGTCATATATAAAATACTTAGCACTGTACTTGCCACAAAGTGAGCAATAACTGATAGGCATTTTTAAATTATCGTCACCTTATCATCAAATTGAAGCTCAAAGAGATTAAACGACTTGCTCAAGGCCACCCAACTAGAAAAGACTTCCAGCTTATCTTTGTATTCTAATCTATTTAACTCCCAAGGCTTTTTCTCTTCTGCCTGTTTAGAAAGCTTGGGGTGATGGAATACCAGCATCAGAATGCAAAAAATGCAGTGTTGCAACTCCACCCAGTTTGGGAATCTGGAATTGCTGTTCCAATACATTTTTATACCAATTCCACAGATGTTGTTTAGTGCTGAGCATGAAGACTGAGGGACAGGGTGGCCAATGGAAATATCTTCTGCTGAATAATCATAATTTTCACTTAGGATTTTTTATTTAAAATGCTGTTAACCTAGAATGTAACTAATCTGGCCAAGAAGGTGAAACTCACATTTATGATTTATTCACTCAACCAATAAATATTTCATGAAAGTATACCATGTAATAGACTCTAGTATTACAAAAATAAATTAGACGGTGATCCCTGCCTCCATGTAAATTAATCTATTATTATTTTTCACCTTTTTCATCTTGTTCCTCTTTCCTATTTCCACTAGTTTGGTGAAATGGCTATTCATTTCCCCTTGTAATTTGAGATTTCCACTGTACTTTTACACCCTATTTAGGGTTAACTTTTCTTTCTAAACAGAGTAACAAGACACATTTTAAATTATTTTTTAAATTTTGGAGGCTAATCCCTTGTCTGAGGTGTTCTATTGATTTGCCTTTCTCCAATGCAGCTAGTCCATTAAAGAGGTTTCCTTTCCCAAATTCCCTCACTCTGGCAGATCTGCAAAAGGCATTTATTTTATCCCTCTTTCTCATGAAACTCTTCAGTTTGCTATTCCTTTGGTACTTTTGATTTGAGGTTATTATTAGATTTTCGCTTGCAATTTGTCTTTTCTAGTTTAACAATTCCTGTTTTGTGCTTAAATTCCACATTCCCAGTTACACTCCAATTATCCACTTAGATTTTGACTATAACTATTGCAAAATTTATCACCCTTCTTTTCTCTATGATTCTTATTCTACTGTATGGAAGTCTCAATTCTGATCTGTTTGCTTTTTGTTTAGTTTATAGAGAAATATTCCCTCAGAAGGGGTAACTGAGTGGTAGGTACTCTTTAGTATCTCGAATATCTGGACATATCTTTCTCTCATCATGAAAAGCAAATATGATACTTGGGTTGCAGTCCTTCTTGCTAATATTCTCTACAAGTTACTCTACCATTTTTTAGCTTCCAGTGTTGCATATGAAAATCAAATGCTTATTTGATTTTTATTTTTATAGATAAATTGTTTTTGCTTCAAAAGTTCATGAGTTTTTCTCTTTATTCCTGGAGCTGTGGAATTTTACCGGAATATGCCTAGATATGTTTCTTCTCTTATCATCACAATCTAACATTCAGTTGATACTTTTTCATATTCATGATACATTACTAATTTATTTGTTGTTTTTCTTCAATAATTCTCTTTCCGTTCTTTGGAAATTTTATTATTTTAACATGGTTAGTATCTTGGATCTCTTCTCCAGGAAACATTTCCATAATCATTTTCATTTCTTGGTATTTTTATTTGTTCTGAGATATTTATTCCAGGTCCTAACAGGTCTCAACCATAACCCTTGCCTTCTTCTACTTGTCTACATGCTTTTTAAGGTCCCAAGTCAGTTTATAAACAGAAAAAGGTTGCTTTAAAAAAAATCAATTCATTATAGGTAATCTTTTACATTTTAAAAACATGTTATCTCCTCTAGCACTACCATTCCTCTTGAACATGTCTTTTCTCTGTCTTCTATTTTTTTTCCCTGTTTGTTGGGTTCATTTGCCTGATCAGTAGATTTTAGGTACAGTTGTTGGGATACCTTAAGTGACAGCAGTCTTTAATTGTCAAGAAGCACAGAAGTCTCCACACATGATCCAGGTCAAACAGCTATCATGAGAATAAACTTTTTCTGTTTTATCATCTCCTAAAATAATAATACTGGCAATAGCTGGCAAAAGCTGACACTCTTCCATTGTCAGGAGGAGAAGAAATGAAAGATACCTGTTTAACTGACCAGCTCTTGCTACTAAAAGTGTGGTCTTTGGACCAGCAGCAGTGGACTCAAAAGTAAAAACTTTGTAAAGGCCGTGAGCTGATCAGTGGAAGCCCTTGATGCCCACCTTGTTTGACTATTAGTCACACCAAGTAGATTGGATAGATGCATGGTTTTAGTACTGTGTTGTGCCTCAGGACATGCACATAGACTTAACATGATGTATGATTTCTTGTTGAGCACAACCTACCTAAAATGATGACTACTAAATAGCATACAATGAGTATAGCACATAGTACACTCAAAGAGCCCCAAGATTATGGAATAGTAACATTCCACAGAAAATTTGAGATTCAGAACTTGCAATGATGCTTTCCCAGATCTGTAGGATTCTAGGATTTATGAGATCTGATAGATTTTTTGGGGATGAACAGATTCCTGAGTAGAGCCAGTTTATATAGCTTTGTCATTATTCATGAAACACATTTCAACTCAAGGTCCCAAGTCAAATTTCATCAATGATTGCTTTCAAGCATAATAAGTACAGCTTTAACAGACTTACAGCATCTTGAGAAGTTGCAATTTGATTGAGAATTACCCAAGGAAGGGTCAACATTCAGAAATCCATGGAATTGCCCCAAATAAGTTCCCTTTTCCTTCAATTTTATAATCAGGCATCATATGGCTATATTTTTCATTGTTCTGTGATTTCCTTTCTTTGGAAAAGGCCATATAATTTTATACATTACTTCATTTTGTTTGTTTTAAGGTGTTTTGAAAAATCAAACTGGGATCCTTTTTGATATGTAGAAGTTAAATAGTCTAATATCTTTCATCCAATGAGGAACATAATGGAAGAAACTTATTTAAGTACATTTAAATATAAGTAATATGTTTGGCAACATAATGTTGGTTGTGCTAGAATTCATCTGGAGACATTTGTAGTATTTATGAACAAATGCATTCTGTCACAAAATGTGGAGAGCCCACAAAAAGGTGACAAGAGTAACAGACAGGGACTAAAAAGAGACACATTTTGAGTTTTCATTATTCCTATTTCTCCTGAGCATGCCCCATCATTATTTGTTGTGGGATTTGGATCATTGCAACCATGAAAGGAAAAGGTTATAAGTTAGTATATAATTTAGTCATAAATGTTAACTAAATAAAACTTTACCCTCCCCCCCAAAAATCCTTTACACTAAATTTGCTACAATTCTTTGCCTTCTCCAGCGAAACTGTCATGTAAAAACATCCTAAGATTTCTTAAGCCACGTTGATCCATCTTTTCTTTGATATCATGGGATCACATAAAAGATGGAGTATAGCAGGGCTCCTGTTGGCAGTAAAAGCGTTATGTCTCTGAATCAATCATCCAGTCCCCGCTAAATCATGGGGCAAAAAGTATCAGCACATTCCATGTTCTTTGCTGCTCTTAAAATCAAGTACACCACAGAACACTCACTAGGCCTCCAACATTACACCAAATTTTGGTCTCTGATTCTTAGTTATGTTTTATTATTCAGGTACAGAAATCATAGCTTCCATGGGTGGGAAATGAGGAAAGATAGGCCACATTTTGGTGATACATACTTCCCCCATGTCTCTAATCATAAAAGATCTTCTTGCTCTTCTGTTGTGTAGAAGTAGGTGCTACAAGCAAAGCTGATCTTATATAACCTACCTCTTTCTTCTACTTCTTCATTCTTGATCCTCATGATCTGACACATTTTCCTGACCCCAAATTCCCTCTTTTTTCCTTTCTCACTCTCTACACTCCCTGCACTGTATTTGTTCGAGGTGGAGCCTCAGGCTATATCTTCTAAAGTATTGGAGCTGAGAAAAGCTATAGTGCTTACTGAAGTCCAGATTCCTCTTTTTACCTATGAGTAAATTGTAGACCAGAAAGAAAAAGTCATTCAACCAAGTTAACACAACCATACTTTGGCCACAATAGCACTACATTCTGGGTCTTCTAACTTTCAGCCAAATCTCCTTTCTATTCCCCTCATGCCTTGTTGTACAGAAACAAAAAAAAAATGGCTTAACATATGACCTATCATAGAAAAGTAATTTTTAATTATGACTTTATAATTTTGTAAATTGGGATTTGAGTATCTCACTTCCTGTCTCTCATCTCTGCCCCCTACAAAGCTAGTATGAAGTAATTAGAAAAGACACCCCCATTATTCATTGATATTTAGAAAGATCTGACCCAGAAAGATGCCATTTTACCAGAAATACAGTATTATCCATTTAGTTATTTAAGTCCAACAAATATGTTTGAAGGCATACTTCAAAATCAAGTCATGAGCATTAGATATATAAACAGTCAACTTCCTGGAAAAGCTAACAACTTGAAAAAAGATGATTTCCTCTAGGGACCCAACTTCTCCTAGTGGAAAATACATTATCTCACAAATAGGAGCTTGTTTCCTGCTTTTTGTTAATAAGGGGAGCCAATGTTAGAATGAAGGCCTCAGGGATGAAAATAAAATGAGTGGAACAGTTCTTGGCAAGGCTGCCTGAGGGATTTGGCTTCTTGACAGTGAAAATAGGCCTCAACTATATAAATTATGCAGGTTGGGACAGCATAAGTCTCAGCCTTCCTAGATGGAGTCATGTGGGAAAGAACGTCTAGACATGAGAAATCAAGTTATTGCTTTTATAACTCCCATTTTAAAAACTGCTAAGAGCAGTACCTGCAATGGACTGTAATGTAGAACTATGTAATGTCTATCAAATTTACTGCAGCAGTCATATGAAGCAGAAATTTGGACCAGCTAGAAATGATCAATTATTCCAAACACTGTCATCATTTAAAAACATCCTGCTTCTTGCTTTTGGAAAGAACAATTACTTACACTATTAAAAACCAGTTTGTAAGAGGGGAAATTCAGCAGACAATAGACCTGCATATGCTATTTATGAGCTCTGCAATGATAAACCTCCTCATTGCCTCCAAGGAAAACAGAGACCCTCTTGTAGAGTTTTCTTGCATCTCAATTTGCAGGTTAGAAACACTGTTCACAATAGCAAAGACTTGGAACCAACCAAAATGCCCATCAATGATAGACTGGATAAAGAAAATGTGGCACATATACACCATGGAATACTAAGCAGCCATAAAAAAGGATGAGTTCATGTCTTTCGCAGGAACATGGATGAATCTGGAAACCATCATTCTCAGCAAAATAACACAAGAACAGAAAACCAAACACTGCATTTTCTCACTCATAAGTGGGAGTTGAACAATGAGAACACATGGACATGGGGGTGGGGGTGGGGGGCATCACACACCAGGGCCTGCCAGGGGACTGGGGGCTTGGGGAGGGATAGCATTAGGAGAAATACCAATGTAGATGACGAGTTGATGGGTGCAGCAAACCACTATGGCATGTGTATACCTATGTGACAAACCTGCACATTCTACACATGTATCCCAGATCTTAAAGTACCATAATAATAATAATAATAATAATAAAAGAAACACTAAGGGAAACAATAAACCAAACTGTGAGCTGTTATTAGTGTAAAGTGAGTAGCCATAATTAAGAAGGGTAGTTTTTGGATGGTTATAAAAAAATCAAAGAGAATTCAAAACTCTGAAACAAAAGACCAAAAAATGTTTAATGTAGTAAGAATCAATGGAAAGTCATGTATTTGGGTCTTAAAAGACAATTGCCCAACCACAGCTTGAGGAAGCCTTGGGTCAACAAGAGCTTTTCTTGGACTTTCAGTTTACTACAAAAGCAATAACCTAATAATGTAGTGAAACACCTAAAATAGCCAATGAAATCTTTACTTCTTGAGTATAAATAAGATTCTCCATCAGAAATGATAATTCCACTCTTATTCCTGAACTTGTCTAAACCTATACCTTGTGCATTGAGTTGATTTTTTAATCAAACATTTTACATACATCCTCAATCCCCATGAAAACTACTAGGTAAATGTTATTTTTTACTCCCGTTTTACATATAAAGAAATAGACGCTAAAACATGAAACAACTTTCATGAGATTATATGGGTACTAGATGGTAGACCTGGGATTTGACCTAGGTAGACCAATTCTAGAGCCTGTAACTGGAAGGCAATAATTTTGATAACAAGTATGAAGACTGAATGATATGAAAAACAGCAGAAAGAACAAAAACATTTTATTTTGATTAAAGTAAGTGAAGGACTATAATTTTCTTCAACCATCTGAAGTAATATTATTTGAAGTAATAGCTTGTGGGATAGGAAATTGCTTTCAAATACAGAACTAGGGTCAGTGTGTAAAAGTGAGGAAAGTTTAGGTTCCGAGTCAAGGTAATTTTTATAGCAATTTGATTTAAAAATACAGTGACCCAAGGAATTGTTTAATTTAACAGTGTCCTGTCTTGAATTCAGCTTAACTAGACATTAAATTATGACCCTTCATTGATTCTTTATAATAAGTGCCAAAAGATGATACAAAGTGGTACAGATATTCTGGAAGTAAAAGAATGTGTTTAGTACAATAACCAGAAAACACTTCATGAAGAAGATAATAGTTAATACTTTAGCCTTGGCTCTGTGATATAATCTTAATTGTTGATATGAGAAATGACAGCCCTGGCAATAGGTATTGAGATGTGGAAGGAAGGCACTGAGATTTTGAAGGAAGATAAGATGCAACCATATGATGTAGGAGCTCAAATACAACTGAAACATTTGGGACGCAGTATAGACGTTATCAGACATGAATGCAGGAAAGAAAACTCTGGCACTACTCTGCAATAGATTAAGTGACAATGACAAATATTTATAATACGATTAAGGTCATAAAAGGTTGTCACACACATGTGGCATACTAGTTATGGCTATGGCAAGCATAATAAATCTGCTTAGATCTAGTAAGAATTAATGCGGGCTTGAAGAAGGAGATAGGAGTGGAAAAGCAGCAAAGTATACTGGTTAGGAACAACATCTGTAGTCAGTCAGACTTGGATGTACATCCCCACTTCCTAGTTATGTGTATTGGCAAGTGGTGCTCTCAGCCTCAGTTTCCTCATGGGTTTAAAAATAACTAACTCATACATACTTTAAGGTTTAAATTACACAATGCATATAAAGTCCACCATATTGGAAGTTATCAGTAATCACTGGTGATGATGATTAATGATGGGGTGAGGGGAGAAAAGGAGATAGAAGCAGCAGGCACAGGGCTGGGTTAGCCATATGACTTGCCAGATGATTGAATGTACGGAATAGGAAAAAAAAGGCTGCAGGAGCAGTCAAAAATAACTTAGAATATTCAAGTATTTATAGTTGGGAGAATGGTTGTGCCATTAATAGATCAAGGTTGTCAGCTAGTGTGGAAACTTTAAGAGAACATGAGCTCACCTCTCCTAAACAGAAATTTAGTGCCACTTAATCCATCCAGCCCAACCTAGAGCCCCAGTAAAAATGTAGCACCCCAGTTGTTTATGGCCTTCTGGTCTCAGCACTCTCCAGCTCCTTGCTTCTCAAAATCGGGATCACAGACTAGCAGCATTGGAGTCCCCTAGGAGCCCCCAAGGAGCTTGTGAGAAATGCAGAATCTCAGGCTTCTCTGCAAACCAACTGAATCAGAATTTGCATTTTAACAGTAGTCCAAGGTGATTAGTATGCACAAAAGTTGCTAGAGGGCAGTGGGGGCTGGAAAAGGGGATGTCAGTTAATTAGATGACTGAATCTCAATTGTTTAGACTGTAATCTGATTAAAGGAATTTTATTGTGTTTGTTGACCACATGAATACATTAAAGAATTATATAACATAGCCTCACTCTGCCTCATTTTGTTCCATTTTAACTTTGCAGGCCCTTTATATGTCTGGAAAAGAAAACACACACAGAAATGTTATATTGTTTGAAGTAAAACAACTGTGGAACTAAAATATTGACTTGTTTAAATTCCATAAAATGATAAAAATTATCACAAAGTGATAGCATTTTATCTCAGAAAAAGAAGTTAGCTTGGTTCTTAGTGTTATATTCAGATTTTGAAACAAAAACTCTTCTATTCAATTACTCAAACCGTATCTTATATTTTATTTAGCAAACTTGCCCTTGTAAACCCATGCAGTTTTCTTTTGTATGCTTCAGGTGTAATATATATTAGCGCTTTATATAAAACAAATTATTTTTGACAGTGGTAATTTAGAAGAAGCTTTCATAAATATGCCACACAAAAACATCTGGTATTACTCAAAGTCATAGTGGAAATATCTATTTTTGTTATCACAGTAGATTGTCTCCATTACATATTTTGGAATGCATTCAATTTTGATTTGTAAAAATTACTTTAGAAACAGTTTAATATCTTTCCTTCATCATAAGGAGAATATAAATTTTTAAAATGTGGATACTGAAAGTGAGAATTGGATTTTGGGGGAACATATCAGATTAGCCATATTTATCCTTTCAAATTTTTGTTTTAAATAAAAATCATTACCCACATTCATCTTATATATAACTGAACTCCTTATTAATTCATTCAACAGATATTTATTAAACACATACTACATGTGAGGGTGTTACAACCTGTGTGCTGGGCACTAAAAGACAGTGGTGAGCAGGAAAATACATGGTAATTTCCCTAAAGGATCTTAAAGAAATCAAACAAATAATGTACAATTAAAACAGTGTAACAGATGCATGATGCAGTGAGACTGTGAGTCATAAGCGTGTGAGATTTTACGGAGATGTTGCCCTGAGGAAATGACAGTACCATTAAGAGACAGAAAGAGGGCAGCTGCAAACTTAGATGCAAAGGGTATTAGAAAGTGAGCTCAGGGAGGAGGAAGCAGCCAAATACAGTGAGTTCCAGGCACAAGAAACAAGAGGCCCTGTGGTATGGCACACTAAGGGAGATAAAAGAAGGCCAGCATGTGGCAGGAGTACAGAAACTGAGAACAGCTGCTGGGCGTGGCGGCTCATGCCTGTAATCCCAGCACTTTGGGAGATGAAGGTGGGTGGATCACTTGAGGTCAGGAGTTCAAGACCAGCCTGGCTAACATGGTGGAACCCTGTCTCTACTAAAAATACAAAAAATTAGCCGGGCTTGGTGGCGCTCGCCTGTAGTTCCAGCTACTCAGGAAGCTGAGGCAGGAGAGTTGCTTAAACCCAAGAGGCAGAGGTTGCAGTGAGCCGAGATTGCACCACTGCACTCCAGCCTGGGTGACAATAGTGAAACTCCATCTCAAAACAAAAAATAAAAACAAACAAAAAAATGAAATAGAGAGCAGCCTGGAATACCCAAGGTTGGCGCATCAAATGGAGGTGAGACCAGGAGGGATGTGGTGAGCCATGGTAAGATTTTACTATTCCATCCGCAACATTACAGCAAGCTTGACTTAAGAAAAAAAAGTCGTATTTGCATTGATAGATTAGAAAAACGATTCGAAGTAAATGAGAGAAGAGTCCTTAAGAGGCTAATGTACAATAGTACCAATGAATACTCTAGAATTTAACTACCAGAAAAAAGCAGTGTGTGAGATGTTCATCTGTGACCCCTTCTAGACAACCTCTTTTTTCTTTTTTTTTTGAGACAGTGTCTTACTCTGTTATCCAGTGGAGTGCAGTGGCACAATCACAGCTCACTGCAGCCCCTACCTCCTGCTCTCAAGCAACCCTCCAGCCTCAGCCTCTCGAATAGCTAGAACTATAGATGTGTGTCACCACACCTGGCAAATTTTTGTATATTTTTGTAGAGATGGAGTCTCCCTATGTTGCCCAGGCTGATCTTGTACTCCTGGGCTTAAGCAATCCTCCCTCTTAGGCCTCCCAAAGTCCTGGGATTACAGGCATGAGCCACCATGCCAAGCCCCTTCTTTTTATTAATCTCATATCTAACCACAGTCTCAACGCCACAACCATACACTGTATACTTACTCTTCAATGAATGTCACATCTTTTCTTCCTCTGAGTTTTTGCATAATGTTTATTCTTCTCAGAATGACACTCCCTTTTCTCTTCTTCTTTCTTTAAAACCTGCCTGAAAGCTTACCTCCTTAAGAAGACCTTGACAGCTTTCCCTAGGAAGAGTTCATTTTCCACCTCTCTGCTGGCACCAAAACCTTATAACACCTAGATATATAACATTTATCACATTGTACAGTGATTATTTAAGGTTTTTATTTTTATTTTTGCCAACACATCAGAGGACTTCAAGCTATTGTTTTAAGCCATTCAAAATTATTCAATGAACATTTGTGGAAGTCCCAAATATAAAATATAAGTAAATGGTTTTTTCAACTGAGGCAGGGATAGGGGTTTTATTATCCCTCTAGAATTTCCTCAGAGAAGAATCCAAAATGATCCCAAGTTGGCATCATCTGCAGTCCAAAATGATACATTAATAAAATATACATCCTGAATTCAGTACCGGTAGAAGTGAAATTACTTCCCAGCACAGCCACTCTTTTTGTTTTATTTTTAATTTTATTTTAAGTAAAAAAAAAGTAAAAAGTTTTTTTTCTTTTTACTTTTATTCAGGGGAACATGTGCAGGTTTGTTATATAGGTAAATTGCACATCACAAGGGTTTGATATACATATTATTTCATCACCCAGGTAATAAGCATGGCACTTGATTGGTAGCTTTTTGAACATCACCATCCTTCCACCCTCCACCCTCGAGTAGGCCCTGGTGTCTATTGTTTCCTTCTTTGGGTCCATATGTACTCAGTGTTTAGCTCCCACTTATAAGTGAGCATATGTGGTATTTGGTTTTCTGTTTCCACGCTAGTTCGCTGTAGATAATGACCTCCAGTTGCATCCCTTTTGCTGCAAAAGACATAATCTCATTCGTTTTTATGCATAGTATTTCATGGCATATATGTATCACATTTTCACCATTGCTGGGCATTTAGGTTGATTCCGTATCTTTGCTATTGGCAACACAGCCATTCTAAGATGCTAGAAAGCCATCATCTATTAACTGTGAAGTTGTATAAATAAGGGTCTAGCAACATCTCTGTATCCCACAAATTTCAGCACACAGGTAGAAGTCCCTGAATGATTTTTTTTGGAGCCATTGCTACTTGGCTTAAGATATAAAATAAGTTTCCCCAATCCAACCAGTTCAGAAGGCACTGGAACAGATAGGGCAACATAGAACATTGCTAATGTCCAAAAACTCTCTTCTTAGGAATTACCTCAAAAAGAGTTCTCCTCCCTCTTGGTCTCTCCAACATCTGAGGTACCATTGAGGAATTTGTTGAACTGAGAATTACAAAACTTATTTTCAATTATTTACTATGTAAATCTTCATAGGCAATCAACACCTCACACATGTAGAGGCACTTAAAACTTTTTGTGTCATTATCAGCCTTTGGAGTATTAGCGAACATGACAACAGAAATAATCTCATCACACTATTCTGCTAAACATACATAGCTTATCCCCTGGTATAGATTAAAGGAGAAACTCGTGCTGTTCATTTTCAGCAGGGTACACTTAAATAGCTTATTTTATATAGAGTAGTAACATTGCTGGTGCCTTCTAGGTCCTTACAATAAATATAGGTGCCAATCATATATGCCAGGCAAGGACCAAAACTGACATGGAGCTTACATTGTATTGTATCTGATTGACAATAATTTGAAAAATAAATATATAATATATTATGGGTGATAAGTGGTCCAAGAAGAAAAAAAAAAGCACAAGAAGAGTATAAGAAGTAATACAGGGAGAGGGTTACTCTTTAAATTGAGTGATCAGGTAAAACCACTCTAAAAATATATTTGAGCAAAAGCTTGAACAAAGCAAGGGAGAAAATCAGGAAGGAAACTTGAGAAGAAACCTTCCCAGCAGAAAAAAAAAAAAAAAAGAACACCTATCAAGTCGATCCCCTTCATTTCTCTTCTCGCCATCCTCACTGTCACTTATTTCATACCATCATCGTTTCTTGCTGCCTTGATGCATTTGCCTCCAACATGTTCTCCTTGCTTCTGGTCTTTTTATTCTCCAATACAATCTCCACAGTGATATCCATGTGATTCTAAATTGAAAACATATAGTATCACTTAACCCCTAACTTAAAACTTTCAGTATCTTCCAATAAGCTACTGATGGAGTCCAAACTCATGACACAAGATGCATAGCCTTTCATTATCAGACTACGGTCCATCTAATTAGCTTCTCCTTTTTATCCTAGTGTGCACTAAACTACTTGCTCTCCTTAAAATGCTCCATGTACATGTTTTCCTCTCTGCTTGAAATATCCTTCATCCTAATTAGCTGTTAAGACTCACCTCTCACTGCCCCTTCTGGGTCTTTATTAGTTCCTCTTACCTACCCCTCCAAGCTAGTCACACTCTACTGTATGCACTCATAGTACCCTGAATACAGCAACTTTTTAAATGTGCTACTGGGTTTGTAGTTGCTGCTTTTCTCTCACTACATTATTTACCTCCTTGGATATAGAAATTTTCATATATATATATATCTCCAGGATCTACCTCAGTGCTCGCCACATTGTATGTCCTAAATAACTAACTGGTAAGAAATGGGAAAAAATGATATATTAATGTGATAAAATGCCCGAGGGACTGAAACTCAGAAGAATCAGATCAACCTAACTTACAGCATAAATTTGGATAAGTTTCTTTCACTTCCAGGCTTTGGTTTTCTCGTTTTTAAAATCATGCCTCTTAACTAGATACTCTCGAAGGCCCATTCAGCTCTGAAAGGTTCCAAACATTTCTGTTTGAAATTGAATAGCGTTAATGTTGTTCTACTTTTTCAGCAAAGCCCCAAAGCAGACAAAGTCGTCTAGCCACCTGAGAAAGTCAATTATCTTCCAAGCAGTAAACAATATATTTCTTAATCACTGGCCGAAACATTTCCAATCTTTTATAAATAGAAATCCTTTGGTAACATAAACAAAATTGATTGAACCTGGAGATTGAGCTTTCGGAAAATATGAGCAAATCTCTCATCTCCTTTGGAAGATGAGCATGGTTTTGAAATGTTTAATCTGAAGTCAGCTTGTACATGAAAATCCCACTTTAAATGTTAATGGCACTATTGCTTGGAGTCTTTCTGCTTAATCTCTGAAGTCATCTGCTAAGGTCAAAAGTATTTAGCAAAATAAGTATTTTTAACAGAATTTGTACTTTTCTAATGATATTTGGAAAAAAAGTTTTCTTGCTTATGGAATATTCATTATTGGCAATTTGGGGTGCATTTGCAAGCCACAAAAGTCCTCCACTGATTATAGGCTTTCTCCAATTTGTTATAGTGTGCTCTGGAAGCAACTCAATTTGGTCAAACTGGAGCCAAGGTGTAGTGGTCTTATACTGGAAACACACATGGCAGCCAAGTATCATGTTATACTGCAACATGGCTGAGTAGGAGAGATCATGTGAGATATTTGGAATACAGGAATATATTTTTTCAACTACTGTTCAGTCAAAGTCAATACATAAAAAAAGCTGACATTAAGAGACTATGAATATGATAGCCCTGTGAATTCTACAACTATAATTACATGTGTTTGTGGGACAGAATCAACTGAGTCTCAGGGTGAAGTCATTGATGATGAGTGGCAGAAATTCAGCTTGCAGTTAGTGTAATTTCAATCTCTTCTTGCTAAACATAAGCCTTTGTCGTCAGAATGTCTGAAACTGACATATAGAAAGAGTTCATGTTTTATCTAATACAAAAGCAAAATTGGTTATATACCACATTCTTTCTAAATGGTGGCTTTACAAAATAAGCTTAAGTCACAAAGATTCCAATGATTTCAATTTACTTCTGCAAAATTTCTGTTAAAAGTAGAATAGATTTACAGATAAACACCACTGTCTCTCTCTCTCTCTCTCTCTCTCTCTCTCCCTTTCTCTCTCTCTCTCTGTCACACACACACACACACACACACACACACACACACAGAGTAGCTTAGTACTTGACAAGTTTGTTTTTCTGGAATGTACAGTTTGTACTGGCACAAGGTAGTAATTTGGCAGAAAGCTAAAGAAGTTGTTTGGTGAGCAGTTTAAACTATAAAAATCCTGAGTAATTAAAAGCAATAAATGACTGTTAGGAGAGTTTCTTGCAGTCGTTAAGAATCAATGTATGAATTGAGAGAAAGTAATGCTCTATTTTCCACCCTTCATAGTTCTAACAAACTCAGTCCTCCAAATATGCCTTCGATTTAAGAAAAAAAAAATGTTTCTTAACTCATGACATAGCCATCACATTCCAAAAACCTACCAGCAGAACCTTGTGCTTTGACACTTAGGTGAAAGAGACAGAGAAAATATGAAAATCGCAATTTATTGTTTAACATAAGAGAAGACAGAAACTGCAATGCCACACAAACTTTTATTGCTATCAAATCAAACCACAGAAGTCTATAAGATTGATTCAGTTTCATCAGAAAAAATTGTTGTCTCAAATTCTGTATTCCCTGTTCAAGAAAGCAAAGGTGCAGAGAATTCATTTTTGGACACTAATATTTGTTTACATTTTTCAGTCTGGGACTTGAAATGAGTAGTTTCAATTATGAGAATAATTCATTTACACACAAGAATGGCTTTCATAAAGGTGCCTAACCTTAAAAAGACTGCTGTACATTTCTAAAGAAGCTTAATGCACTGACATACTGGATCTGTAAAGTGATATACATTTCATTTCCAAGAGACTATTAGGCACCTCTACCCAAATAAATACCTATAATTTCTCCCTTTTCTTTCCATAGTGACTTTGCCAAGGCCATGTGAGACAATTCCTGACTATGTTTATGTGTATTATCATGGAAGTAGCCACTGTAACAGCACAAACTTCCTAATGAATCCAATTTGTTAAGATTTTCTGTTAGTGTAGATGATAAGAATAAAAAGAGAACTGTAAACAAGATACAATTGTTTGGGTTTATGCTTGAAAAACAGGAAAATCAATAATGTGGTTAGAGAAAAGGCAATTTTCCCAGGAAGCAAAAAAAAAGACTTACTTTTATTTTTATTTAGTTATTTATTTTTTCCTTGAGATGAAGTCTCACTCTGTCACCAGGCTGGAGTGCAGTAGCTCGATCTCGGCTCACTGCAACCTCCGCATCCCAGGTTCAAGCAATACTCCTGCCACAGCCTCCTGAGTAGCTAGAACTACAGGTGCATGCCACCACACCCGGCTAATTTTTTTTTTTTTTTTTTTTTTTTTTTTTTTTGTATTTCAGTAGAGACGGGGTTTCACCATGTTGGCAGGATGGTCTCGAACTCCTGACCTCATGATCTGCCTGCTTCGGCTTCCCAAAGTGCTGGGATTACAGGCACGAGCCACCACACCCGGCCTACTTTCATATTTCTAGGAAGGGAAAACTTGTCGTATCTTTAATGTTTCCATTCAACTTTGGTGACAATGATATGAATAGAAGATCCTTCTGTTGGAACATCTAGAATTCACCTCTGTGCTTTGGCTCTTAAGGAGTGTGTGAGTTTTACCCTATCTCTCTTTCTGAATACAATATGAACTTGCCCAATATCACAACATTCACATAGGAAGTGAGAATCTTCTCCTGAATCTTGTGTACTCTACAGGAGGGGTTTCAAACCTGTCAGTAAAGAGCTACGGGTGGCTCCCCAAGCTTTACAGAATTGCTCATTGCATAGTTTGGCTCTCTAAAAGAAGCAGAAGAGACCTTGTGTATAAGTTGAAGGTTCCTGGAAGCCACAACCTGCTCTGCTCTGATGGGGAAATGGGAGAAATTAGTTAGCCCCTCTGGCCTGTTTCTACTTTTTCCTCCTTACCAAGTGCTCACTCTTCCTTTGTAACCTTCTTGTCCCTTCTCTTATTTCTTTCCTTCTCCCTCTACTGTTTTTCTCTTGTTCTTCCTCCACCATCTTCTTCCTTTACCTGTATCTCTTTCATCTACCTCTTTCTTCTCTACTCTTTTGATATTTACTGTTCTTCCACTCTTTTTTCAGTTTTGCCAGTAGCCCTCTAATGTCAGGCACTGTTCTATGCAATACAAAAATATTAAATTAAGTTTTAAAACTTTGCATATTTGCACTCAAGGAGGTCACAATCTCTTGCCGAAAATGAAAAAGTATGAAACACGTTTTCACCAGTTACAGCACGCCAGTGTATTACATTCAAGTTTAAGACTGGACTTACTCATCAATATTACTTAAATAAAATTTTGACGGATAATGCCTTTCTCATAATATTTAAAATTAGAAGTGACACTTCATAGGTAACTTATTCCTGGTCTGTACTATTACCAACAAATTAGTTTGCTGACATCATGGAATATTTCATAGGCATATTGGCAAGCAAAATAGCATTGTGTATGGGTGTCTCTGGGGCATTGTCCCAGGAAGTCTTCACTATCAAACAACCTGACTCTGAGTGTGAAGATTCTCATAGCACCCTGTGTATTTCCATCTTACAGTATGTAAGGACTTGGGAGTGCAATAAACACTTTATTTTCAATAAATGAATTTAATCTGCTCTGGTTTGAATATCTGTCCCCTCCAAAACTCATGGGGAAATTTAATCTCCAATGTGCCAGTATTGAGAGGTGGAGCCTTTAAGAGGTGATGAGGTCATGAGGGCTTAGCACCCATGAATAGATTAAGTGATTAATGGTTTAAGAGATTAATGGTTTATCATGGGAATGGGACTGTTGGCTTTATGAGAAGAGGAAGAGAGAGTTGAGCTAGCACACTCATCCCTCTCCATGTGATTCCCTGTGCCATCAGCAAGAAGGCTCCCACCAGATGTATCCTGTCTACCTTGAACTGCCCAGCCTCCTGAACTCTAAGAAATAAATTTTGTTACTTAGAAATTACCCAGTTTTAGGTATTCTTTTATAAGCAACAGAAAACAGACTAAGACATAATTTAATTTACCCATGACCACCCCCACATCCTGTTACCAATATCCATTGTCAATATGTTGCAACCATACCCCACAAGGTTGTGAAATTCTTTCTCTATTCTTTGGAGCATCCTCCTCCTCCCAGGGTATCTAGGGTCCTGAATATTACATGTCTTAGGAGTTGAATTTTCTTTCTATCCAAATTCACATGTTGAAACCCTAACCCCCAATATCTCAGAAAATGTCTGTGTATGGAGATAGGACCTTTAAAGAGGTAATTAAGTTTAAATGAGGCTGTTAGGATGGAATTCAATCCAGCCTCACTGGTGTTCTTATAAGAAGTGGAGATTCAAACACAGACATGCATATGCACAAAGGAAAAGCCATGTGAAGGTGCAGGGAGAAGATGGCCATTTGAAGGCCAAGGAGAGAGGCCTCAGAGGAAAGCAGCCCTACCGCAACCTTGATCTTGGACTTCCAGTCTCCAGAATTGTGAGAAAATACATTTATGATGTTTAATCCATCTAGTCTGTGATATTTTGTATGGCAGCAGCACTGGCAAACTAATATAACATGGATCTCAATGACATTCTTAATAAACATCCCATACACTAACTCTACACTCATACATTAACTAACTCATCTCGTACACTAACTACCCATTCCATACACTAACATCTCAGGATCTACTTCACAAGGAATCCAAGTTGAGACAAGATTATCTGACTTTTCCTCAGGCCCAGACCTCTAGATGTATGCCTACTTCCTGAACAGAGAGAAGACTGTAAGTTGAAGTTGAGAACCAGACCCAATAACATATTAAAGCTCAAGCACCATCACTTTTGAAACTAAAAGCCTAACCTAATGGAAAGAATGCCCTGCAACTGTAGAATCTTGGGGTCTTAGGGTGCCTGCTAGCAAAGCAGTGGCAGTGTCCACCATTTCATCAACCAGGAAATGGTGGCCATCAACCAGAAACTCTTGTGCTTAGTTGAGTAACTTAATGTAACAATACTAATGACCATCCAGGTTCCAGACCTAGATGGTCATTACATCCCCTGAGAAGTTTTCTTGAAAATACAGGCTCCTGGGCTCTACTCTGGACCAACTGAATCAAAATTCTCTAAAGGTAGGGCCCAGAAATATAATTTTTAAATCTTCCCAGATCATTCTAATCATGATGGGTTTAGGAACCAGTGGCATAGAATATACGTAAGATATCCATGTGGACTCCCAGTGGTAATGGGAGGACACCTGGCAGGTGATAAGGCAAGAGGATTCAATTGACAACAGAATGGTGGCCATATTTGCATTTAGAGACTAGTGAGGCCTCAGGACAAGGCACATATGTTCTAAGTAAAACCTGTTTTGATGTGGGATTCAGATAAACCCAGATTCTGTTTCAGCTTATCTTCTTACTGGCTGTGTGTCCCTGGGAAACGCATGCAAATTCTTATTGTCTCAGTTTCTGCACCTGTGAAATAATGATACAAGCACCTCACTTTAGAAGGTTGCTGTGGAAATTACATTGAACTTCCTGTCCCTCATCCCTCCCATTCCTTTCACAACGTCTGGCACCCCAGTAGAAACTCCATTAACATTTAGAAAAGGAGATGTAAAAAGTAAAGATCAGTAACAAGTACAATATCTCTTTTCCGATTTCTATAAGGATTTTTTTTCTAATTTCTGTAAGAAGAATATTTGGAAGGCAGTGGCCCACTTAGAACAATTTAAATGCTTTTGTTTTTCAGAGTTTTTATTTAGGCCAAAATTGGTTTAAGGACAAGATAATTCTCTAGTGACATGACATTTTTTAATACTGAGAGTAGTTGGCTATGTGGGTCATTGGCTCCGCTTACAGCAAAATAGTTGTAAGGACTTGGATGAAAATATGTAAGGGAGGCTGATCCAATCTGCAAATGACAAGATCAGGAAGGGAGAGCTACTGCGTGACTTATCACACGAGCCTCCAAAAGACCTTGACTAATTATCCTGGTAGGTCAAAGTGAATAAGATGCAATGAAACTGGCATAAGAGTAAAGCCCAGTGCTGGGATCCTGCATAGTATTTTAACAAATTAAAAATAGAAGGGACTTAATAAACAGTTCCTGTAAAAGTCTCATAAGAGTTTTAACTCACTAGGAAGAACAGAATTTTCTCACATATATTTTGTGCTTCCATAGAATATCATACCTATCATAGACTACAATAGCATGTAGAATATTTTTCTGCATCATTCTTTGAGAATCTGTCTCCTTTTTAGTATATGTGTAATATAAAAATGAGATTATGTCTTGTTTTTCTTTAAATATCCAATATTAATATCAGATCTGGCATAGAGTGTATTCTCAGTAAAGATTTGTTCTATGAGTTGAAATATATGTGAATGTAAGAATAATGGTATACATCAATGGGATAAGGTCCTCAAAATCAAGGTATGAAAGAAATGGTTGTCTAAGTAGGGATGGAGAGAAGGAGTATGTATTTATTAACCAATATTGATGATGTTAACTTCCAAAGATTGACTTTGCCTGCATAACAATACTGCAAGTGCAGTGTGATAATGTAGCATTTTCTGAGGTATGATCCTCACTTACAAGGGACTCTGAAGAAAAGAAATACTCAGGGTAAGAGGATGGTTTCTTTCTTCAAAATTGGTCAGTAATTTCTTAACACTCTAGCACTCTGAGATTCACAGTATACTGTATTATGTTAAAGGCTCTGAGAAGTTCTACTACAAATAAACCTTGTTTGTCCTAATTTTCAACCCTGTTACTGATGAATTAATTTAATCATGGAATCAATTTTGTGTGCGAGAGATACCTATTAGCCTCCCAAGGAAAGCACTGGGGGAATGCTATGGGGTAGAAGCTCTGAACTAGGAATCAAAAACTCTAGGTTCTTGTGGTGACTCATCATTACTGACCTCATGTCCTTGGACATTAAAGCCATAGTTTCCCTATCTCTGAAATGAGTTGTTAATGCTAGATTTTCTTTCATCTTTACCACAGTCGTGCCTTAATGATTCATGGAACTGGGAGCATGGTTTAACAGTATTTGTAAGTGTGGTAGTGTGGTAGACATTGCTGCATCTCGCCAATACCCAGACCTTCTTTCCTTCCTCTGTATACAGGAGACTACACTTCCCAGCATTTTGGGGACTGGGGGAGTCATGTGTCTTGTTCTGACTAATAAAATTCGACTAATAATAATGGAATGGGATGCGGCACTTCCAGGCTGAGTCAGTGAAAAGCTCTGCATGGTTTTCCAATCTTTCTCCCCAGTGTTCCAGCAATCACGGAGAAAGTCTCACATTGAGATGGTGGAGCCACAAGACCGAGGTGGCATGGATTGCTGAATCACTGCCTTGGCAGCTGCCCTGGAGAGTTGTCTGGACTTCCAGCAGATTTTGTGTTAGTGAGAAATAACTTGAGGTGTTAAATCATTGGGATTTGGGGGTTGTTTGTTACCACAGCATTAGTCTAGCCTCTCCTGACTAATAAAGTAAGGCAACTACTTTAATTCAGAAAACATTGAATCCCATTGTTAACATTCATCTGAACCAATGTTTTATATGCCTTTTGGTTCTTGCAATTAAAAGATTATCATAAATAAAATATATTAATCCTTTTAACTTCAAATAATGTTATTTAGGCCACTATTTTAAATGCCAAATTTCAGTAAGAAAAGCATAATACCATGCCTTGGGTCTGTCACTCCTGACTTCCAAAGAGTTCAGATTGTTTTCACACATGTTATCCAGTTTATGCTCCTGCAGTCCAGGGACATAGAGAAAGAAAAAAATATGCGTATTTTACTAAGAGCTGAGTGCAATACTCAGAGGGTGCATAATTTTTTTGGTCCACAGAGAAAACAGATTTTATAATCATGCTTCTACGTTACCCAGTACGAGGCTCTACCTACTCGTTTTTTATTTTGCACCAATTTGTGCAATTTTGTGGAATTTCCTCTTTAAATAGTCATCACAATTTATCTGTCCCTCTCTGGTGGCATGCTTTGTTTATTTAAACTTTATATTTTAACAATCTTTATGGAGCTCCTGCAATGTGAAGAATAAGATTTCTGGCAATGAGAGGGGTCAGAAGCTGAGAAACAGAAGCTAAGGGAAAGATATACAAATGGAAGTTAGTCTCTTAGTTTACCAGAAGTTTATAGCCATACATTTGAGGAGGTCAACGGAGAGGAAGCAGACAAAACATAATAATACAAGGGCTTGTATGAAAAGCCTAGCAGGCTAAACATGGAAGTCATCAACCTGCAGGTCCTCATGAAGAACTCTCTTTCAGATTGTGAAAGATATTGCTGTTAAATTTAGTCTATAAAGCCTGATTAGTGGCTTTAGGTCTAAAGCTAATAGGACAGAGGCTTCATCTTCCTTACTGTGTCTTATCTAACAGATGGAACATAGTAGGTACTCAATTAATTAATGAAGTGTGATAGGGGAGAGGAGACTAGAGGAAGGAAGGAAGAAAGAAAGGAAGAAAGAAAGAAAGAAAAGAAGAAATACGGGAAGGAGGAAAAGGAGGGAGGGATAATTGAATAAAAAAAGAAAGAAAAGGAGGGAAAGAAGGGAGGGAGGGAGGGAGAAAAGGAAGGAATAGAGCTTTATAGTGTGTTTACAGTCTAGGTTCAGTGTTTACTTACAACTTTAACTCTACCCTCACACCTGGAGTGATCAACTAGAGTAAACTCATGGAGATAAGAGAAGATTTTGTATTCATGAAATAAAAAGGTGCCAGGAAGAAGACACAGAGGGACAGGGAGAGAGGAGAAAAGGACAGAGGGAAGAGAAAGAAAACAATCAATAATAAAGATCATTTGGAAATTTGTATGTAATAGCCAAATAAAAATTAATTAAAATATTCAAAGGTAAGTCAAAGAAATCATTAAGACAGTAGAAGTAAAAGATCAAAAAATATTTTTAAAATAAGGGAAAACAGATAAGACAGTAAAAGGATCAATCAAGGATGTCCACATTCCACTAAAGGTATCCAGAAAGAGGAAAAAAAATAGTGGGAAAGAAATTACCAAATAAATTATTTAAGAAAATATCCTCAAACTGAAGGGCATTTAACACCAGGTTGATACAATCTAGCACCCACTGCCTGCCCAGTCATAGCTGATGCTAAAACTATTCAACATCTGTGGAGCATGGACACTGTTTCAAGTTGTCACAGGAAAGCTATTGTCAGACAGATGAACATGCAGGATGTTTTTTATGGGGTGCTCTTGGATTCAGCATTTGTGAAAAAGAAATGAAGGAGGCAGGACTGGGGAGAAAGGCAAATTGTGCTGTGTCCCAGTGAAGTCCCACATGATTGGGAATCTGGGAATTGAAATGGCCCTTCAGAAGTCTCCGTAATTGGGAGAAGAATAGGACTTTGTACTCAACATTGACCATTCATTGTATACACATTATTCCTGGAAGGTGAAATGACTACATATGTGGCCGTTTTCATTAGCTCGGGCAAGAGAGATCTCAGCTGAGGGCTGTCATCTAGTAGTACTCCCAGCAGCTGGAGGAATAAATATTTCATTCCTGAAAGGAAACCTTGGTTGCACACTATAGCAGTCTTATAGGCACCACACAATCATAATAATGGACTTTGACTTATATACTGCATTTTTGTGCATTGGCTGGATGTTGCTTGCCATACTGAATTGACAAGTAATAATTTAAAAGCCATACTAAGGCACAGTATTGGCAATTTTAGAACATCAGAATTCCCGCATGCTCCCAGAAAAACAAAAACAATATATCACATAGACTTCAACAGGAAACAGAGTGACATCAGACTTTTCAACAACAACACTGGAAACTAAAAGACAGTAGGTCAATGCCTTCAAATTCTATGGGCAAAATTATTTTCAACCTAGACTTAATGCAAAGTCAGATTATCAAGCAAGTGTGTGGATTATGTAAAGATATATTCAGACATGCAAAAACTCGAAAATGTTATTTCCCTTCCCTCTTGTTTTAGGAAAATACTAAAGAATGTTCTCTAACAATTGAAAAAGCATATCAAGACAAGGAAGATGATATTCAGGAAACATGAACTCTCCCTTGCTGTGATTTGAATGTGTCTCCCAATTTTATGTGTTGGAAATGTAATCCTTAATGCAGCAGTATTGAGAGGTGGGACCTTTAAGAGATGATTAGGACGTGAGGGTTCTTGCCTCATGAGTTGATTAATGCTGTTATTGCTATAGTGGGTTAGTGATCACAGAAGTGGGTTCCTGATAAAAGGATGAATTAAGTCCCCTTATCTCCTCTTTCTCTTGCCCATCCACCATGGAATGACACAATAAGACCCTTGCCAGATGAGCCTTCTCAACCTTGGAATTCTCATCTTCCAGAACTATAAGAAATAAATCTCTGTTCTTTATAAATTACCCAGTCTCAGGTATTCTCTTATAGCAGCACAAAACAGACTAAGGGACCCCCACCACACCCTCCATCAAAAGAAGAAAAGGTAAGTACACTAACACTTAAAAGAGAAGTACTCCATCACTCCAAACACTGCAGTCAGGGCTGCAGTCTTATCTGAAGATTCAACTGAGGTGAGCAAGGAAGAATCTGCTTCCAAACTCACTCATGTTGGCTGGTCTTTGCTACCTGAGCCTGTTCGCAGGATGGCCTCACAATATGGCATCTGATTTCCTTAGAAATGGGCAACTGTGGCCAGGCATGGCGGCTCACGCCTGTCATCCCAGCGCTTTGGGAGGCCAAGGTGGGTGGATCACCTGAGGTCAGGAGTTCAAGACCAGGCTGGCCAATGTGGTGAAACCCCATCTCTACTAAAACTGCAAAAATTAGCTGGGCGTAGTGGTGGGCGCCTGTAATCTCAGCTACTTGGGAGGCTGAGGCAGGAGAATCACTTGAACTCGGAAGGCGGGGGTTGCAGTGAACCAAGATAGCGCCATTGCACTCCGGCCTGGGCAACAAGAGCCAAACTTTGTCTCAAAAAAAAAAAAAAAAAAAAAGTAGGTAACTGTAGATAAAGCAAGAGAAATAGACCAAGTGCCTACATGAAAACCATAGGCTTTCTATTCAAAAAGTAACTTTCTAACACTTCAGTTATGTATTTTTTGTTAGAATAAATAAAGAATTTCAATCCACACTCAGGGAAAGAGGATTACACAAGGGTGTAAATAACAAGAGCAGATCTTTAGGGACCATCTCAGAGGCTGCTTATTACAGATAGAATGACAGTTGCTCAGTATTTACATAGAACAGCCCATCAAGATTTGATTGAAAACAGGAAATGAAGTCTTTAAGAGAAAAATATAAAAATGGGATTGATAATTTGACACATGTGCATATATATCAATTTACATAAGTAGTATTGAGAAGCCTATTAAAATTGCGTTGCATTTAAAAGCAATTAAAAAATTATAGACAATTTTAGCAAATAAAAAGAAATAAACATAAAATCAGCCAATTAACTCGAGAAGGAAAACAAAGCATATAAGAAAGTAAATAGAATCGTAATATACTACTGGTCTTAGCAGCATTTACATGGGCAATATTTACATGGAGAAAGTAATGTACAGTAGTCCCCCCCTTATCTGCAGGGAAAAAGTTCCAAGATCCCCAGTGGATACCTAAAACCTAAAATGGATACCTAAAACCAAAAATAAAAATAAACCCTATATATACTGTACTATGTCTTGTCCTAGTCATACATACCAATAATTAAGTTTAATTTATAAATTAGGCACAGTAAGAGATTAACAACAATAACAATAAAGTCCAACAATTATAACAATACACTGTAATAAAAGTTATCCAGTCTCTCTCACTCTCTTTCAAAATATTGTATTTTCAAAGTCACCTCACTGACCTGAGGTAACTGAAACTATGAAAAGTAAAACCTCAGATAAGAAAGGACTAGTGACATTTTATTTAACAAAACTGTGATGTAACTATGTTCAAAGGAAGAGTGGAGATTAAAAAAAGTCAGGGGAAATGAAGGTTACACATAAACTAAATTCTTGTCTACCATAAAAGGTTAATAAATAATTTCTAAAGTTGACATCAGGTTAACAAGTAATTTCTAAAATCTATAAATCAAGAAAAATCAGCAATAATGTATTATTTATAAATAAGAAATAAAATGTCAGAAAAAATAGTCAAAATATTTGAAAGTTACTAGAGAATGGAATTAGAATATGATGGGAGAGAACAGAAGGCTGCTGTTTTTCATTATAAGGCTTGAAAATATCATTTGCTTTATTTTATAAAAATTTAAACTATGAACATGTTAATTTGATAAAAATAAAGATAAGTTTAAAAACAAATATATCAAGTAAAAATATTCCTTAGGCAGTGCCTTAGGTGAGAAGAATACAAAGATGAATAAAGACCATCTCTGACTTAAAAATATTACAGTCTAATACAACATAGGACATAGCCAGGAAGATTTTTTTAATTGCTTTTTAATTGCTTGTTAGTGTTTATCTCTTTCCAGGAAAATAGAAAGGAGTTCTGACTAATTGAATTTTCTTTTATTCCAAAGTATTTTTATTTTAATTTGTGTGGGTACATAGTAGGTGTATATATTTATGGGGGTACATTAGACGTTTTGATACAGGCATGCAATGTGTAATAATCACATCATGTAAAATTGGGTATTCATCCTCTCAAGTATTTATCTTTTGTGTTACAAACAATCCAATTATACTCTTTTAGTTATTTTAAATATATAATTAAATTATTATCAACTATAGTCACCCTGTTGTGCTATCAAATACTAGGTCTTACTCATTTTTTTCTAACCATATTTTTGGATGCATTAACCATCCCCATGTTCCCCCCAGCCCCCAACTACCCTTCTCTGATAACCATCCTTCTACTACGTATCTCCATGATTTCAATTGTTTTGATTTTTAGATCATGCATATAAGTGAGAATATGCAATGTTTGTCTTTTTGTGCCTGGCTTATTTCACTTAACATAATAATCTGTAGTTCCATTCATGTTGTTGCAAATGACAGGATCTCATTATTTTTACAGTGAATAGTACTCCGTTGTACGTAAGTGCCACATTTTATTTATTCATTCATCCATTGATAAACATTTAGGTGGCTTCCAAATTTTGACTATTGCGAACAGCGCTGCAATAAATATAAGAGTGCAGATATCTCTTCGATATACCGATTTCCTTTCTTTTGGGTATATACCCAGAAGTGGGATTGCTAGACCAGATAGTAGCTCAATTTTCAGTTTTTTGAGGAATATCCAACATATTCTCCATAGTGGTTGTACTAATTTACATTCCCACCAACAGTGTACAAGGGTTCCCTTTTCTCTACATCCTCTTCAGCATTTGTTATTGCCTGTCTTTTGAATATAAGGCATTTTAACTGGGGTAAGATTATATCTCATTGTAGGTTTGATTTGCATTTCTCTGATGATTGGTGATGTTGAGCACCTTTTCATTCATACATATGCCTGAATGCCATTTGTATGTCTTCTTTTGATAAATGTCTATTCAAGTCTTTTGCCCATTTTTCAATTAGATAACTAGAGATGTTTTCCTATAGAGCTGTTTGAGGTCCTTATATATTCTGGTTACTAATCTCTCATCAGTTTGTAAATATTAATCTGGTTATTAATCTCTTGTCAGGGTAGTTTGTAAATTTTTTTCCATTCTGTGTGTTGTCTCTTGACTTTGTTGGATTGTTTCCTTTGCTGTACAGAAGCTTTTTACCTTTATATGATCCCATTTGTCCATTTTTCTTCAGTTGCCTGTGCTTGTGGGGTATTGCTCAAGAAATCTTTGCTGAGACCAATGTCCTTGAGAGTTTCCCCAAAGTTTTCTTACAGTGATTTCATACTTTGAGATCTTAGATTTGAGTCTTTAATCCATTTTAATTTGATCTTTGTATATGGTGAAAGGTAGGGTTCTAGTTTCATTCTTCTGTATATGGATATCCAGTTTTCCCAACACCATTTATTGAAGAGACTGTCTTTTCCGCACTGTATGTTCTTGGCACCTTTGTCAAAAATAAGTTCACTGTAGGCGTGTGGATTTGTTTCAGGTTCTCTGATCTGTTCCATTGGTCTATGTATCTGTTTTTATGCCAGTGCCATGCTTTTTTGGTTACTATAGCTGTCATATAATTTGAAGTTAGATAATGTGATTCCTCCTGTTTTGTTGTTTCTGCTTAGGATAACTTATCAATTCTGGTCTTTTGTGGTTCCATATACATTTTAGGATTGCTCTTCCAATTCCTGTGAAGAATGTCATTGGCATTTTAATAGGGATTGCATTGAATCTGTAGGTTACTTTGGGTAATATGGACATTCTAACAATATTGATTCTTTTAATCCATAAACATGGAATATCTTTCCACTTTTTTGGTGTCCTCTTCAATTTCTTTCATCAGTGTTTTATAATTTCCATTGTAGAGATCTTTCACTTTGTTGCTTAATTCCTAGGTATTTAGTTCTAGGTGTGGCTATTGTAAATGGGATTGCTTTTTCATATTGTTCTGTGTTGGCGTGTAAAAATGCTAGTAATTTTTGCATGTTGATTTTGTATCTTGCAACTTTACTGAATTTGTTTTTCAGTTCTAATCATTTTCTGGTGGAGTCTTTAGGTTTCTCCAAATATAACATCATATCATCTGCAAATAAGGATAATTTGACTTCTTTCCTTACAATTTGGATGCCACTTATATCTTTCTCTTGTCTGATTGCTCTAGCTAGGACTTCCAGTATTATGTTGAATAATAGTGATGAAAATGGGCATCCTTGTCATGTTCCAGATTTTAGAGGAAAGACTTTTAGTTTTTTCCTGTTTAGTAGGATACAAGCTGTGGATCTATTGTACACGACTTTTATTATGTTAAGGTATATTCAAACTGCACCCAGTTTCTTGAGGGTTTTTTATCATGAAGGGATGTTGAACTTTATCCATTGCTTTTTTAGCACCAATGGAAATAATCATATGGCTTTTATACTTCATTCTGTTGATACAGTCTATCACATTGATCGATTTGCATATGTTGAATCATCCTTGCCTCCCTAGGATAAATCCCAGTGGGTCATAATGAATTATCTTTTTAACGTATTGTTAAATTTAGTTTGCTAGTATTCCGTTGAGGAATTTTGCATCAATATTCATCAGAGATATTGGCCTGCAGTTTTCTTTTTTTGACATGTCTTTTTCTGGTTTGGGTATCAAGGCAACACTGGCCTTGTAGAATGAGTTTGGAGGAAGTATTCCTTCCTCCTCTATCTTTTGGAATAGTTTGATTAGGATTAGTACTAGTTATTCTTTAAATGTTTGGTAGAATTCATCAGTGAAGCCATTGGGTCTGGGCTTTTCTTTACTAGGAGACTTTTTATTACCATTTTGATCTTGTTACTTGTTATTAGTCTGTTTAGGTTTTGGATTTCTTCAATTTTTTTTTTTTTGAGATGGAGTCTCACGCTATTACCCAGGCTGGAGCTCAGTGCTATGGTCTCGGCTCACTGTAACCTCTCCCTCCTGGGTTCAAGCAATTCTGCCATCTCAGCCTACCAGGTAGCTGCGACTACAGGTGCACACCACCATGTCCAGCTAATTTTTTGTACTTTAGTAGAGATGGAATTTCACCATGTTGTCCAGGCTGGTCTCAAACTCCTGAGCTCAGGCAATCTGCCCACCTTGGCCTCCGAAAGTGCTAGGATTACAGATGTGAGCCACTGTGCCTGGCCAGAATTCTTCAATTCTTTAATGATGCAATATTGGTAGGTCGTATGTGTCTGAAAATTTGTCCATGTCTTCTAAATCTTCCAATTTATTCACATATAGTTGCTCATATTAGTCACTAATAATCTTTTGGAGTCTTACAGTATCAGTTGTAATGTCTCATTTTTCATTTGTAATTTTATTTGTTTGAATCTTCTTTTTTTCTTAGTCTGTCTAAAGATTTCTCAATTTTGTTTAACTTTTCAAAAAAACTAACATTTTGTTTCACTGATATTTTGTATTGTTTTCTTCAGCTTTATTTACTTCTGCTCTGATCTTTATCATACCTTCTCTTCCACTAATTTTGGGCTTGTTTGCTCTTGATTTTCTAGTTCCTTAAGATGCGTTATTAAATTGTTTATTTGAAGTTTTTCTTATTTTCTGAAGTAGACACTTATAGCTAAAACTTCCTTCTTAAGTACTGTTTTGCTGTATTCCACAGGTTTCAGAATGTTATGTTTCCATTATCATCTATTTCAATAAATTATTCTATTTTCTTCTCAGTTTGTTCATTGACTCACTGGTTCTTCAAGAGCATATTGTTTAATTTCTATATATTTGTAAAGTTTCCAAAATTCCTCTTGTTATTGGTTTCTAGTTTTATTCCATTGTGGTCAGAGAATATGCTTGATATTATTTCAATTTTCTGAATGTTTTAAGATTTGTTTTGTGACCTAACATATGGTTTAACCTTGAAAATGATTTATTTGTTGAGGAAAGGAATGTGCATCCTGAAGCCATTTGGATAAAATATTCTGTAAATATCTATTAGCTCCATATAGTGTAGATTACGTCTGATATTTCTTTGCAGATTTTCTGTTTGGAAGGTCTATCCAATGCTGCAAGCGGGGTGTTGAAGTCTCCAGCTATTATTGTATTGGGGCCTAGCTCTCTCTTTAGCTCTAATATTTGCTTTATATATCTGGGTGCTCCAGTATTCAGTGCATATATATTTAAAATTGTTATATCATCTTGCTGAATTGTCCCTTTTATCATTATATAGTGACCTTCTTTGTCTGTCCTTACAGTTTCTGTCTTGAAATCTATTTTGTCTGATATAGTATAGCAATTCCTGTTCTTTTTTTTTTGCTTCTATTGGCATGGGAAATCTTTTTCCATTTCTTTATTTTCAGTCTATGTGTGTGTTTATAGGTGAAGTGTGCTTTTTGTAGGCAACAGATATTTCCAACTTGATTTTTTTCCATTCAGCCACTCTATATCTTTTGATTGAATAATTTAGTCCATTTACGTTCAATGTTGTTATTGATAAGTGAGGACTTACTCTTGCCATTTTGTTATTTATTATCTGATTGTTTTCTGGTCTTCTCTTTCTTCTTTTCTCCATGTCTTCCTTTTAGTGAGAGTGATTTTCTCTAGTGATATGATTTAGTTTTTTGCTTTTTATTATTTGTATATTCATGGCATATTGTTTTTTCGTTGGAGGTTACCATGGAGCTTGCAAATAATATCTTAACCTATTATTTTAAATTAATATCAATTTAACAGCATTCGCATAAATAAACAAACAAAAAGAAAACTAATAGACTCTACACCTTAACTTCATCCCCCTCTGCTTTTTAACATTTTGTTATTTCTTTTCGTATCTTATTGTATTGTCTATGTCTTGAAAAGTTGTTGTAGTTGTTATTTTTTATTGGTTCATCACTTACTCTTTCTACTTAAGATAAGCGCAGTTTACACACCACAGCTACAGTGTTATAATATCGGTGATTTTCTATATACTTACTATTCTCAGTGATTTTTGAACCTTCATGATTTCTTCATGATTTCTTATTGCTAATTAATGTCTCTTTCTTTCTGATTGTAAGCATACTGATCTGTAAGCATTTATTACAGGACAGGTCTGGCATTGATGAAATCCCTCAGCTTTTGTTTGTCGGGGAAAGTATGTCTTCTTCGTGTTTGAAGAATGCTTTTACTGAATATGCTATTCCAGGGTAAAAGGTGTTGGGTTTTTTTTGTTTTGTTTTTCCCCTTTGCACTTTAAGTATGTCATGCCACTTTCTCCTGGCCTGTAAGGTTTCAACTGAAAAGTCTGCTTCCAGATGTATTGGAGCTTCATTGTATTTGTTTATTTTCTCTTGCTACTTTCAGGATCCTTTCTTTATCCTTGACCTGTGGGGGTTGATTATTAAATGCTTTGAAGTAATTTTCTTTGGGTTAAATCTGCTTGGTGTTCTATAACCTTCTTATACTTGGATATTGATATCTCCCTCTAGGTTTGGGAAGTTCTCTGTTATTATTCCTTTGAATAAACTTTCTACGCCTATCTTTCTGTACTTCCTCTATAAAGGCAATAATTCCTAGATTTGCACTTTTGAAGCTATTTTATAGATTCCATAGGTATGCTTCATTGTCTTTTATTCTTTTTTTTTCTCCTCTGACCATGTATTTTCAAATAGCCTATCTTCAAGCTCACTAATTCTTTCTTCTGGTTGATCAATTCTGCTATTAGAAAACTTTGATGCATTCTTCAGCATGATAATTGTATTTTTCAGCTCCAGAATTTCTGCTTGATTCTTTTTAATTATTTCAATCTCTCTGTTAAATTCATCTGATAGAATTCTGAATTTTTTTCTCTGTAGTATCTTGAATTTCTTTGTTTCCTCAAAACAGCTATTTTGAATTCTCTGTATAAAAAGTCACCTCCTATTTCTCCAGGTTTGGTCCCTGGTGACTTATTTAGCTCATCTGGTGACGTTATGCTTCACTGGATGATGTTGATTTCTCTTGCTAGTAAACGTCTTTTGGTGTCTGGGCATTGAAGAGTTAGGTATTTATTGCAGTCTTCTCAGTCTGGGCTTGTTTGTACCAGTCCTCCTTGGGAAGGCTTTCTAGACTGTCAAAAGGACTTAGGCATTGTGATTTAAGCTATATCTGCTTTAGGGGGCACTCTAAGCCCTGTAATGCTGTGGTTCTTACAGACTCTAGAGGTACCGCCTTGATGGTCTTGGACAAGATGCGAAGAATTCTCTGTTTACCAGGCAGAGACGCTTGTGTTCTTCCCTTACTTTCTCCCAAATAAATGGATTCTCTCTCTCTCTGTTCTGAGCCACCTGGAGCTGGTGGTGGTGTGACACAAGCATGATTAGGACTGTGCTGGTTCATACCTGAAGCCAGTGCACCACTGGGTCTTGCTCAAGGCTTGTTTTAATCATTCCCTGGAGCTGGTGGTGGTGTGACACAAGCATGATTAGGACTGTGCTGGTTCATACCTGAAGCCAGTGCACCACTGGGTCTTGCTCAAGGCTTGTTTTAATCATTCCCTGGCTACAGCCTATGTTTGCTCAAGGCCCTGGGGCTCTACAATCAGCAGGTGGCAAAGTCAGCTATGCCTGTGTTCTTCCCTTCAGGGTGGCATGTTCCCCCAGCACTGAGTTCAAAGCCTCATAAATGCTATAATCTCCCTCTCCCCAGCACACTAAAATGCTTTCCATACCATGTCAGGGCTGCTGGAGGATGGGGGAGAGGTGGCATCAGTGATTAAGAGTGTTTTTTCTACCTCTTCAGTGTCTTTTTCAGCCATATAAAGTTAACACCATCTACTGTGTGCTCATCATTTTTTAGTTCTTATGAAGGTGATTTTTTTGGTGTAGATAGTTGTTAAATTGACATCCTTGCAGGCGAGATGGTTGGTGGAGCTTTCTATTCTGCCATCTTGCTCCACTCCACAGTCTAACTGAATATTCTCATTAGCTAGGATTTATTTACTCAGGAGAAATTCAGCCTCCACTTTTGCCTCCCTTCACTTTTCTGTGTAACTTTCCCAGCATTTCAGACTCACCTTCTACCAGAGGCACAGAAGGGAGAACTGACCCTGTCATTTTACTAAAAATGAAGGCCCCCCGAGAAAGCAGTGGAATTCAACTCCAGGTGAGCCTGGAGGAATCAGCCTGAAGGTGATTCTGCAGCTTGCCTGCTATTGCTCAGCAAAATGGTCTCACCGGCCAGGAGTGGGCAGACTGTGCTTCTGGGTCCAAGCCACTGATCACATCTAAAGTGTTATGCTTGAAACCCAGAAAAACAGAGGAATGTACTCATTGGAAAATATGTTTTCACCATAAAATTTCTGAGAAAGTATAAACTGTAAACTAGTTAACATTTTTTAAGGCAGCTGGTCAGATATAAAAGTAAGCTGGTGATAGCTCTTGTAAATACTATGTCTGTGGCAGAGAAATTGCAGAAGCACAAGCAACTTTAAAATACTAACAGCTAGCCGGTTAAAGGAGATAACCTTCTCCTGTTATTTTGCTTGGGGCTGCATACAGCCTGGAGTGGAAAACTGTCTGGTAGAAGACAGAAGACCTGGATTTTGAAGCTTGTATATCCACAGAAAATTTATTTCTCCAGGAATTTAATGGTTTAACAGCCTGACTTTCACAACTGCTATAAAGAAGAAACCACTAATATTTATATTGCTTTTAGTTTGTAGGGTCCTTTGTAGTTCACCAAGTGTGGTGGAAGTAAATACTACAGATCAGTGGTTCTCACATAAGAAATAGGGAACATAAAAAATACTGATAGCCAGGCCCTACCCATGCTGAAACTAGAATCAGTTGGGATGAGGCTTTGGCATTGGTATTTTAAAAATAAGTATCCCAGATAGTTCTAATGTGGTTAGCAGTGTCTGAAACCATGTTAAAAATGGGAAACATTGTATGATGGAAAAAAACTGGGGAATGTGAACACATTAGCCCTCCATTTATAGGCTGAATAGACTTGGGTGAGAAATTTTATCTTTAAGTTTCAATTTCTTCATTTGCAAAACAAGGATAAAAATCTTGTTGTCCCTTATATGAAAGTTTAAGGCTCAGGAGAGTTTCTCTGAAAACGCTTCATAAATTATGATGTTCTGATCAAATATCAGCTGTGAGGTTATTCTGACTGTAGTTCTAAAACACAGAAGGATCAATCAAAAGAACTAAGCAAAACTCGTAGCCAGCCTGACCACTAGAGTCACTGGGTGGCCAACTTTTCCAGAAGAAAAAAATCCTTAAGACATAATACTATGGTCATCAAATTCTAAATGCCTGCCTCTGTATTGGACTAGCTATAAGCACATGAAATTCCAAGAGTAGAACTTTAGCAAGCAGTAAAAAAATAAGAAGATTCAGGAAAAAGGAATCCACAAGACCTCCATGGTCCCCCTAAAATCCCCGCTCTTTCTTGAGGAATGTACTCATTGGAAAATGTACTCGTATATTTCATTTCAGTTTAGGCTGGCCCTGTTCTTTGACTACTAAACTCATGCTATGATGTAAGTAAACTGCCTGGAACACAGTAAACACTTAAATGCCCATTAGAATACTGTCTAATATCTCAATATGAAGAAATGGTCTCATTATAAGGCTGTGTGTCTATGTTCGTAGGTGCAGTTTAAACCCTACAGATGAAAAAAAAGCAGCTAAAGTAGGATGAGTTAGCCATTAAGAATGTGAGACCAAAGCTCTGGCCACAAATACTGGATCATTGAGTCATTATTAACCACTATCTTAGAGACTGTCCATGTTTCAAGACTGTGTCTGCCTAAAGCTCTTTTTACCCAGTGAACCTAATCCTTCAGCCTCTATACATAGTCTACTGGGTTCCTAGCAATCATTACATTGTAACTGGCATTCATGAGACTATAATCACTCTAGGAGCAAAAAGAGATCAAGGAACCTAGGTGGCTGCTTTCTGAAGGAGTTGAGATCTCAGCTGAACCTTGAAGGTAGACAGGATTGAACAGGCAAAACGAAGAGGACATTTTAATGAAACAAATAGCATGACTCATGGGAAAACTGAACAGAAATAAGACAACTTTAACGGTAATCTATTTTCAGGCAAGAAGGGTCAGATTACACAGGGGTAAAAGCAGTTCCCAGAGAGGTCAATATAACAGTAGCATTTTTTTCTACCACATTCCTGAGTGTAGATGACTTCTAGTAAAGTTGGTTGGAGAGATTCATGGTTTTTAGAAAAGAAAACAAATAGCCTTCTACTGTAAATGCACAAATTTGTTATCCATTCAGTCAAAATCTATTCATTCTAGAAGTTTTTGTTTTTGTTTTGTTTTGCTTTTAGGATCTTCTGTTGAGTGAGTCTCTGTGCTAAGTATTGAGGACTTATTGCTGGGCAAATCACAATTTCTGTCCTCCAGCAGTTTACAACAGTCTTGCCATTTTAAAAGCGCAGAAAAGTAGGCCAGACAAGCTTTGTGACCTTGGACAAGTGACTCACCTTGGAGCCACAGATTTCAAAATTTTCAAGTGGGGTAATATTTATAACCACTTCACAGGGTGGTTAAGAGTATTTAATAAAATAATGTTTATAAAGCACTCAGCACTGTGCCAGTCACATAATACGTACTCTATAATATTAACTATTATTACTGTATTCTTCATTGCATCACCAGGCTTGTTCAGGGTAAAGAAAAGGAAGGGATAGGTTATTTTCTAGGGCTGAGACCACTGTTAGTACTCAACCAGAAGGCAAATGCACATGCATCTGACTATATTTCACAACTCTAACATTGCCACTTTAGCTTCTAAGCTTCTCTCTGAGAGCTTACTCTCAGAGTCAATAAAATGCAACTGGTCATGCTTACAGTTTAAGCCTACTAGCTCCTTGCAACATACCTGACATATGTGTTTCCACTGTAAACAACTGTGCATGAAAAGAGAAAGAAAATGACAGTTGTTGACTTTCCACTGGAAGGAATGGGGTAACCTACAACAAAGACATTGTCATTTAGAAGAAGTAAAAACAGCTCTTGGACTACTCATGCTAAAGCGTTTCCACTTGGAAATGGCAGCTGCAGGCCAGATGGTCATTTGTGGGCAGATAGAGCTGGGAATCTAAGCATGGCTTGTGATGAGAAGGAGAAGAAAATACAAAAACAAAACTTGCTTTCCTTTGGAAAATATTGCCTCAGCCTGCTGAGAGAATTTACCTCATCAGTAACCGCAGTCAAAGTGATTTTGAATATGAAGATGAGCCTCCTACTTCTTATCCTCAAACAACAGCAACAAACAACAAAAAACCTGTGGATTCCCTGTAGTGCTCCTATTTCTGGCACTAAGCCAGGTGATGAGTTGTCTTCAATAACAAGATAACTCAAAGACAAGATGATATTAGGATTCAAAGGTTTTCGTCTATGAAGATTTGGTTTACATAAAGGAAACATTTTTTAGGAGACTTAAACTTTTTTTCAAGGCTGCAATTGTTGGCCTTAACTTCATGATGCAAACTCCCTTATTTGAGAGTTCCTTAAGGCCAAGCACCCTGTCATAGTCACTTTTGTAGGGCTGACAACTATGTGTTCAACAGATGTGTTCAATAGATGGTGTGTGTGTGTGTATGTGTGTATTGATGAGAGAGAGAAACAACAAAACAAATGAAGGAGAAGGGAAAGTGGAGAAGAGGGTAAGAAGGGTATGGGACATAGAAGAAGGAGGGAGCAAAGGAATGAAGAAGGCAGAATACAGCATGAAAGCAGAAGCTGGGTAGAAGCACAAACTTTTCAATAGATGGCAACAGGGGAAAGTTTCAGCCTCCTCAGCAGATGATTAAAGAGCAAGTGGACAGCTGCAGCTTTCAGAAGATATCAAGACAGATGACCATTGTATACACATGAGTCCCAGGAACTGTGGAGTACAGGGCTGTAGAACAAGAAGAAAAGTCCTGAATGGGCCTAAGCCTTATACGTGAATTGACTGAAATTACCTGGAAGTGGCTAGATCAAGTGATCTGTGGCTAGAAGAATGGAGAGTCAGGATAGAAATTCAGTTATAGGAAAAGTAAAGCCAGTTTTCGCATACTTCAAGTTTTAACGTAAGCTACATGCTCCACAAAGTGCTTTCCACTTAATTCATTTGGACAAGTATTTGTTGAGAGCCCAATATGATATCTGAAGAGGCATATTCCTATCATGTGTAAAATTTTCTTGCTTTGACTTTGAAATTGAATTGACCAGGGGCCCTCTCAATGGTGATTAAGATATCACTTTTCTAAAGATAGGATCTTCAAGAGAAAAATCTCTCAAAATATTTTCCAGCTATACGGATAAATATCTCAGGGTTTCTGTGTCTTAATGGTAACATATATCAACACAGCATGTTGCAACTACAAAATGTGAAATTGACATTATTATCCACTTACTAAAGAGAGGAGAAAATGGAGAATAGAAAGTTTAATAAGTGACTGTCTAAAGACAGTTACTCTGGGACCCAAACTCCCATTTTTTCTTTAATGTCAAAAGCCCTGCCTTTCTGCTCCATCGTATCTTTCACTCATGGAAAGTTTATGGAGTTAGCTTTACAGGCTCAGAAACTAGATTTTAACAGTTCACTCAGAGACAATTGGGTTCTGGAAAATGGATTTGCTAACCCCACTCACAAAAAACTAATTTCCACTGGGAGGTGGAGAAGAAATCCTTGGTTCCAGAATGAGGGACACATATCTGCTCAGGAAATGCTAGTTATCTGAAAAAAAAAACTAACTCCTCAGACTATGTTTAGGTTTCCAGACAAAACAAACATCAGAGGCAGTGCAGCAGTCTGTGAATGTGGCTAGTAAGGTTGGAAAATTCTGGTATTAATTTGAATGAGACTGTTTAACCATAAGATTATTCAGAACTTTTAATATGCTAATGTTACTTCTATAAGAGTAAAGCATTTGTAACTAATATGGTTTTGCTGTGTCCTCACCCAAATCTCATTTTGAACTATAGTTACCATAATCCCCACATGTTGTAGGAGGGACCCAGTGGGAGGTAATTGAATCATGGGGGCAGTTGCCTCCATGATAGTGAGCTCTCACAAGATCTGATGGGTTTATAAGTGCAAAATTGACATTATCATCCCCATCTTAGCTCTGAACTTCTCCTTGCTGCTGCCATGTGAAGAAGGACATGTTTACTTCCCCTTCTGCCATGATTGTAAGTTTCCTGAGGTTTCCCCAGCCATGCTGAACTGTGGTCAATTAAAACTCTTTCCTTTATAAATTATGCAATCTCAGGTATGTCCTTATAGCAGCGTGAGAATGGACTAATACCTACATTTCCAAATGCACTCGGCCATAAAAACACCATTTCCACGAACATCTACAAATTCTCATTTTTAGGAAAGAAAAATTTAGAAAAGGGGGTGTTGACTATTTTTAAAGCAGTTATTCCATTAAGCTATAGGATCCTGATAAGTTGCTGTTCTCAAAGCCAAAGGTACAGCGCCTAGAAACTACTGTGCCACTTTCTTGAAGAAAGTGGTGATGTATTGGTATATTTTTACACCTTGATTCTATTTTATATACCATACCAGCTGTTCTTTTAATTCAATGGCCTTTTGAGGACAACATAACCCAGCTAAATGGCTTACCATTTTGTTTAAATCAAGTGCAATCTCTTCATGTTGATGTTAATAATTGTAATAATAAAAATGGTAAAAAAAATTGAGAGATTATATTTCTTGAGTGTTTATTATTTGCTAAACACCATATCAGGTGCACTATTTAATTCATTCCTTGAGTAGTTACCACTTTTTTCCACTTTACAGACAGAAACTAAGGCTCAAAGAGGTTAGGTTACTCTCCCAAGATCATACAGGTAGGAAGATAGAAATTTGAAATTATAATCAAATATATTTGACTTACACACTCTTTTGTTAACTAGGATGTTATTCAATCTCTCTTTCTCTTGATTACCTTAATTGGACCTGGGAGATGGCCAAATGTTATTGTAAAGATGGTGGACATACCTATAATTCAAGTCTGTCCCTCAAGGTTGGGATAGAGAAGTCTATGAACATGAAGGTTAAAAGTGTCCATCATGCTGCACAGTGATAGCCAGAATCATTCCCTATAATCATGGAGATAAGGAGGGGAAAAGAGAATGCAGAGACAATGAGTGAATGGACAAAAGCATGCCTCTATAATTAACCAAGCCCTTTCAACACTTAAGGGATGAGGCAAAAGCATAATCAGACACTGGATGCCCCAGAAGAAGAGGCCTGTCTCTGATGGGTATCATCATCTTCATTAGCTTTCTCGTTCTCAAACATTGGAGTGGACCCAAATTTTACAGTGACTATGTTTTTTAAACCAAGGTTTGGTACAGGTATTTTGACAAAAATTTTTGCTATTCTTGGTGAATTAATATTTTTGAAGTCTACAAAGTTATAAACATTGAGTCACACTAAGCATTTTATTTTATGTATATGTATATATGCATGTATGTATGTATGTATTTTTCACACCACCTTTATAAAAGAATTTAAAGCACCTATTTATTTTTTAATTGCAGGTATTGAAAACAATAAAATTGAATGAAATTGAAATCATCATGTTTCTCTACTATTTGTAGTTTCCTATAGCATAATGAACGTTATAATGTTCTCTTGTTTCCCAAAGCATACAAAGTTTATCAACTGACTCTTTTCTTTGACATGGTTTGTTGCTTAAAAACAAACCAAAAAGTAAGCAAAACACTCAGGGATTTTGAAGTTGGGCTTATATTTTTTAAATACACTTATATTGGAACTCTATTATATGCAGTATGTAACATGTGATGTGGTGGGTATGGTGATGTGCTGTCAAATCCCCCTACTCTCATCAGAGATGTTTTAACTGTCTATCCTTTCAAGGATTGTCTTAGCTGCAGAGAGCACCTGGTCCAAGATCATTCTCTTCTTGGGAGAGCTTAGATACAATGATTGATCAAAGTGAGGGATAAAAGCCTAACTATTTCAGCTTGATGACTGTGATAGGCTATTTTCACTCCAAACCTCCTTGTGGGGTGGCTGAGACAGCTGAGAAGCCTACATTGCAGCTCGACTTTCTCCTCTGTCTAATTCTGCTTTCTTTCCCTTCCTTCCACTGGTTGATCCCAATAGCACTCATAACACCGGAATGTGTTTAAACTTTGCATCAGAGTGTGCTTCCTAGAGAAGCTAACCTGAGACTTTCCACTAGAATATAAGCTTCTGGAGGGCAGGGATCTTTGTCTATCTTGTTCACAAATGCTAATGTATCCCCAGTGTCTAGGACAGTATCTGCCAAATAATACATGCCTAGTAAATATCTGATGATTAAATAAGGCTTCATCTACATGAGGTACAATATTTAGGAAGAAAATAAGATACTTCTAATAGCAGGGTAAAGTTTCCAAAGCAAGTATCTTTTTGTGGCTTTTACTATGAACCAGCCAACCCAAATAAGCAGAATTGTAGAGGCAGCATATGATTCAGCCAACTACTCCATTCATTCTTTCAACATTTGTTGACGGTCAACTATGTGTTAGTTACTAAGTGGAAGAAAAAGATAAAAAAAAAAAAAGTGCCTTCTCTCAAGTAGCTCATCATTAACTTGCAAAAAAATAAAAAATAAATAAATAGGTAATTACATCATAGTAGTAAGTACAGTAATAAAGCGTGAACACAAAGAACTGTTAGAGCACATGGGAAGACAAAACAGCAAACCTAACCTCAGAAAAAACTAAGAAGGTTTCTCAGAGGATGTGACATCTGTGGGGGGTAATGAGGGTCTAGCATGCCATTAAGATCACAAACTGAAGTTCATTTCCCTGGGTTCAAATATTTTGTGTTGTACATACAAGAAAGAGGTGGGCAAGTTACTAAAACCCTACCTCCATAATCAACACTGTGAAAATAAGAGTATTATGAGGGTTAAGTGAATCAACATCTGTGAAGCACTGAGAACATCATCTGCCAAATTGTAAGCTCTCACCAAGTGTTAATTAATTGATAAAATCATAACGGATAAACAGGATTATCCCAGTGGGAAAGCACTTTCCAGGGAGAGATTAGCAAGTACAAAGGCCAGGAACATGAGCAAGTCTGAGACCTTGAGGGACATGCAGGTCATGCAGTTTGTTTAGGACAATAGACATGTGAATGGAAGAAAGACTGGAGAGGAGAGGAGGTGGGGTAGGTGGAGAGTCCAGGACGAATGCTGTCTCCTGGGAGAAATGTGGATCAACCAGGGCTAGGTCATAAATTCCTTTAGAGAGAGGATCTGTTGAAGGGTCCTAGCACTTAATGTCTTAAAAAAAATTCCTCTGAAAATGTAAACCAACCAATTTGATCAAATTGGAAATACTTAGCCAATATCACAGTCATATGACTATCAGAACTTCTATAAATGAATAACTTCAATCACATAAGCTGAAGGAAACATGAATATTCCCTTCTCATAGAATTTGCTTTTTGTCTCTGATGACAATCATTGAGTGCAAGGCCTCTACTATCTCTAAGAAAAAGAAACAACACGGTATCTGGAATATTTCATCTTATACATTTAGACATGATTGCAGTATCAGTAGATTAATATCAAAATGTTCTGGGAATATTTACTTAATCCCAGATATTTTAAAAGGATGAATGTATTAGGTTCAAAAATAAGAAGATATCACTGACTTTACAGTTAAGGAAATATGATTAACTTTTTTCTTGGTGATGTCTCAATAGTATCTCCATCACCTTTTCTCCTTGCAAAAAGTAAAAAATATATACCCTCATAATCCCCTTTTGAATGTCTCAAAATGCTGGCATTTCTAGTTAATATAACTCTAGTGTAATGACAATTAAATCAAACATTGCCTATGGCTGGTTTTAACTTTATTTCACAAATAATGAAGCTGTGACAAATATGAATAAGCACACCAGTGTCTCCCTGTAACATGGTAAAGAGTATCATAGAAATGTTGACACTATAACCAACCCTTTCAGTGAGCTATACATGTGGCCTAACAATTTGCTTCAATATAAAACAGATAGCATATCAGTGTCTTGAAAAATATAGCAGTTGGGCAGAAATGGCTATGGAGATTTTTCCAGATAAACAGCATATATAGTCCATTGGCAAGGATTCAAGAGAACTTGCATGATTCACGAATTATCTTGAGAGCTGGACATTAAACTTTAGATAGAAAAGTCCAACATTCTTTCCCTTTGCAGAGTCTCCAACTCTGGCCAAGGCCTTCTTTATTTTGCCTTGAAGAGGCTTCTAGAGTTCACTTAATGAGGACCACTTCCAATGGAGTGATACAGAATCCTTGTCATGATGTGTGAGATCACACTGGAATAGGATCAGGAAAGACATAAACAATCTGGCCTCCAGGCAGCAATGTAAAACTCCTGTACCCTTAGCAGTGAATACTTGTGAATCAAGCCCTTCCACGTCTGGCTAACAAAAGGCAAGAACCTTTCATTTCTTGTGGAAACGGAAAACCAGTTCTTCCAGTGTTTGCCATCAAATGCAGTCTGGAACTGGGAGAGGATCTCATGCATAAGGCAGTCTTTTCAGCAGTAAAACATTTGGAGAAATGTCAGGGTGGAGACTGTTTCCAGCTGAAACTACGCTTCAATGCTTGTGGTTAAAGCATAGATTCAGAAAATTTTGTTCCAAAATGTATAGGCTTGGCTGAAATGGTATGAGCTAAGTTTCTCTCTTTTCTTCCTTTCAAATTTTTCTATGCTCCTATTGTTTCATTATTTTAAAATTTCCTTTTATCTTCTGCCTCCTTTTTCTTTGTCTTCTTTTTTCTCTTTATTTTTTATCTTGTATTCCTTCAACCACTTTTATTTTCCTTCCTTCATGCTTTTTGTCGCATTATTTTTTGTTTTCTTCATTTACTTCTTCTCTACTTTCCTTCCCTCATATTTAGCAAAGTTTAATTGTTGGTAAAATGAAGTTAAAGTCACCAACAGAAAATTTTTTATTTAATTATAATTACACTAGATCTGCGTTATCTAGAAAATCTTAAAATTTCAGGATAATCAAAAAAAAATTTTGAGAGTATATATTCTTCACTTTTTGCAAGTTGTAAATGGGATGAATATGCCACTGAGACATGAGAAATAGAGAAAGAAGTTGTGCATGCTTCCTTAAATATAGTTAGCGATTTTTTCTTCCTCTCTTCCTTTCTGCCTTTCTGACCTCCTGTATTCCTGTCTTCCTTTTTCTTTCCTTTCTTCCTTCCTTCCTCCTTTAGTTTTTTTCTGCTATTATTCTCACATTTTTTTCACTATACTTATTCCTCAAGATGAGTATATCAGTTACTGCCACCACATGCTATAGATTAGAAAATTAAAATGCTGAGGGATTATTTATCAAGAATTACTATCAAAGTGGCATAATTTTTTAGCTCTACTTACCTCTCTCATGTGAAAATAGGATTAACAAACATTTATGTCCCCTCAACCCCACCCAGGTGACAGTTACCCAAATTATTCCAACACCTAAGACAATCAATGGCTTACTATTTGAACAAAAATAATAGTGGGATAATTCCAAAATAACCCCATCATGAAACATAGTCATGCATTCATGAAGTAATCTAAATGTTTACTGGCAGCTTGTTTATATGTGTGCTAGGCATTATGGATACAACACTGAACCAAATGAATTCACTTCTAGTTAGGGAATTACAGTTCTAAAGTAAGATTTTTAAATGGAGAAACATTATGTCATATTGCCTCAAAATATAACCTTTGCAGTCAAGCATATCTGGACTCCAATCCTGATTTGGCCTCAAAATGGTTATGTGACTTCAGACAATTACTTAATATCTCTAAGTCTTAAGTTCATAAAATAGCAATAATTACTACCATCACAATGGTTATAATTGTGAAAGTAATGTGTTAATCACGGTGCCTGACAGTGCTGATATTATTAAGTCAAAAATGTATGCAGAACTGAATTGTGGGAATAGTTCCACAATTCTGTAAATCTATTTTACATCACACACTTACAATGGATAAATTTTATAATATATAAATTATACCTCGAAAAGGCTTGAAAAGAGATTTATGTATAATGATATGGAAGTAACAAAAGAAAAAATACTTCTCCAAAAGGAAAAAGGATAGAGGAAATAAAGGCAAGTAGAGGAGGTATCAAGAGATTGTTAAGAAAGGGTAAGAGCTCTGCAAGCAGCCATGAAGTCACCAGGTGGAGGGAAGGATTTTGGTCAAAACATAGGAATTACAGTTTCTGGGGGTGAGTCTTGAATATTTTCCAAAAAAATTCGGATATAATCCATGAGATAGTGAAGAATGTAAATACTTCCAAGCCAAATGTGAAAAAAATGGACCTGTGCTTTATTAACATGGACAAAAGGCCAGTTAGAAATCTACAGCCAAGCCACATCAGAAGAAATAAGGACCACAGGAAGAGAGGGAGCAGCAAAGAGGAATTAGATATAAGAGATCGCAGTGGGTAGGGAGGATGAAAATTTTGGAATGTGTTGACTAATTAGAGGAACGCAGAAGAAAGAAAAAGCAAAATGACTTAGATTTTGAGCTTGGATGTTAAATGTTTAGTAGACTGAATTTGAATTAATGATGGCACATATGGATAGGTATTCAGTGGGGATGTTTAGTACGTTGATAAATTATGAGTCTAAACCTCTGTAGCCAGAGATGATAACTCACTTGAAAAATAGTGTTAGTTGAGCTCTGAGCTGCAAATTAGTCCTTAAGTTTGTATTGTGTGTGTATTAGTCCGCTTTCGTGCTGCTGTTACATGAAGACATACCTGAGACTGGGCAATTTACAAATGAAAGAGGTTTAATGGAGAACTCACAGTTCCACGCGGCTGGGGAAGCCTCGCAATCATGGTGGAAGGCAAGGAGGAACAAGTCACATCTTATGTAGATGGTGGCAGGCAAAGAGAGAGCTTGTATAGGGAAACTCCCATTTTTAAAACCATCAGATCCCGTGAGACAGCACGGGAAAGACCCATCCCCATGATTCAATTACCTCCCACCAGGTCCCTCCCACAACATGTGGGAATTCAAGATGAGATTTGGGTGGGAACATAGTCAAACCATATCATTCCGCTGCTGACTCCTCCCAAATCTCAAGTCCTCATATTTCTTTTTATTTATTTATTTATTTTATTATTATACTTTAGGTTTTAGGGTACATGTGCACAATGTGCAGGTTTGTTACATATGTATCCATGTGCCACGTTGTTTTGCTGCACCCATTAACTCGTCATTTAGCATTAGGTATATCTCCTAATGCTGTCCCTCCCCTCTCCCCCCACCCCACAACAGTCCCCAGAGTGTGATGTTCCCCTTCCTGTGTCCATGAGTTCTCATTGTTCAATTCCCATCTATGAGTGAGAACATGCGGTGTTTGGTTTTTTGTTCTTGTGATAGTTTAGTGAGAATGATGTTTTCCAGTTTCATCCATGTCCCTACAAAGGACATGAACTCATCATTTTTTATGGCTGCATAGTATTCCATGGTGTGTATGTGCCACATTTTCTTAATCCAGTCTATCGTTGTTGGACATTTGGGTTGGTTCCAAGTCTTTGCTATTGTGAATAGTGCCGCAATAAACATACGTGTGCATGTGTCTTTATAGCAGCATGATTTATAGTCCTTTGGGTATATAGCCAGTAATGGGATGGCTGGGTCAAATGGTATTTCTAGTTCTAGATCCCTGAGGAATCGCCACACTGACTTCCACAATGGTTGAACTAGTTTACAGTCCCACCAACAGTGTAAAAGTGTTCCTATTTCTTCTCCACATCCTCTCCAGCACCTGTTGTTTCCTGATTTTTTAATGATGGCCATTCTAACTGGTGTGAGATGGTATCTCACTGTGGTTTTGATTTGCATTTCTCTGATGGCCAGTGATGAGGAGCATTTCTTCATGTGTTTTTTGGCTGCATAAATGTCTTCTTTTGAGAAGTGTCTGTTCATGTCCTTCGTCCACTTTTTGATGGGGTTGTTTGTTTATTTCTTGTAAATTTGTTTGAGTTCATTGTATATTCTGGATATTAGCCTTTTGTCAGATGAGTAGGTTGCAAAAATTTTCTCCCATTCTGTAGGTTGCCTGTTCACTCTGATAGTAGTTTCTTTTGCTGTGCAGAAGCTCTTTAGTTTAATTAGATCCCATTTGTCAATTTTGGCTTTTGTTGCCATTGCTTTTGGTGTTTTAGACATGAAGTCCTTGCCCATGCCTATGTCCTGAATGGTATTGCCTAGGTTTTCTTGTAGGATTTTAATGGTTTTAGGTCTAACATTTAAGTCTTTAATCCATCTTGAATTAATTTTTGTATAAGGTGTAAGGAAGGGATCCTCATATTTCAAAACCAGTCATGTCTTCCCAACATTTCAACATTTACTCAAAAGTTCAGAGTCCAAAGTCTCATCTGAGACAAGGCGAGTCCCTTCTGCCTATGAGGCTGTAAAATCAAAAGCAAGTCAGTTACTTCCTAGATATAGTGGGGTTACAGGCATTGGGTAAATACAGCCATTACAAATGGGAGAAATTGGCCAAAACAAAGAAGCTACAGGCCCATGCAAGTCTGAAATCCAGTGGGACAGTTAAGTCTTAAAGCTCCAAATCTATTTTGACTCCATGTCTCACATCCAGGTCATGCTGATGTAAGATGTGGGCTCCCATGGTCTTAGGCAGCTCTGCCCCTGTGGCTTTCCAGGGTACAGCCTCCCTCCCACCTGTTTTCATGGGCTGGTGTTGAGTGTCTGTGGCTTTTCCAGGCACACGGTGCAAGCTGTCAGTGGATCTACCATTCTGAGATCTGGAGGATGGTGGTCCTCTTTTCACAGCTCCATTAGGTGGTGCCCCAGTAGGGAGTCTGTGTGGGTGCTCCAACCCCACATTTCCCCTCCTCACTGCCCTAGCAGAGGTTCTTCATGAGAGCCCTGCCCCTGCAGCAAACTTCTACCTGGACATCCAGGTGTTTCCATACATCCTCTGAAATCTAGATGGAGGTTCCCAAACCCCAGTTCTTGACTTCTGTGCACTCACAGGCTCAACACTACATGGAAGCTGCTGAGGCTTTAGGCTTGCACCCTCTGAAGCCACGGTCCAAGCTCTTTGTTAATGCATTTCAGCCATGGCTGGAGCATCTGGGATACAGGGCATCAGGTGCATAGGCTGCACACAGCACGAGGTCCCTTGGCAGAGCCCAGAAAACCACTTTTTCCTCCTAGGTCTCTAATGGGAGGGCTTGCTGTGACAACCTGACATGCCCTTGAGATACTTACCCCATTGTCTTGGGGATTAACATTTGGCTTCTCATTAGTTATGCAAATTTCTGCAGCGAGCTTGAATTTCTCCTCAGAAAATGAAATTTTCTTTTCTATCACATTATCAGGCTGCAACTTTTCTGAACTTTTATGCTGTGTTATCTTTTTAAAACTGAATGCCTTTAACAGTACCCAAGTCACCTGTTGAATGCTTTGCTGCTTAGAAATTTCTTCTACCAGATACCCTAAGTCATCTCTCTCAAGTTCAAAGTTCCACAAATCTCTAGGGGAGAGTCAAAATGCCACCAGTGTTTTTGCTAAAACATAGCAAGAGTCACCTTTGCTCCAGTTCCCAACAAGTTCCTCATCTCCATCTGAGACTACCTAAGCCTGAATTTAATTGTCCATATTGCTATCAGCATTTTGTTCAAAGCCATTCAACAAGTCTCTAGGAAGTCCCAAACTTTCCCACATTTTCCTGTCTTCTTCTGAGCCCTCCAAACTGTTCCAACCTCTGCTCGTTACCCAGTTTCAAAGTCGCTTCTACATTTTCTGGTATCTTTTCAGCAATACCCCACTCTACTGGTACCAATTTACTGTATTAATCTGTTTTCTTACTGCTGATAAAGACATAGCTTACACTGAGCAATTTACAAAGAAAAGAGGTTTAATGGGGAACTCACAGTTCCATGTGGGTGGGGAAGCCTCACAATCATGGCAGAAGGCAAGGAGGAGCTAATTACATCTTATGTGGATAGCAGCAGGCAAAGAGAGAGCTTGTGTAAGGAAATTCCCATTTTTTAAAACCATCAGATCTCATGAAACTTATTCACTATCACCAGAACATCACGGGAAAGACCCACCCAATAATTAAATTACCTCCCACCAGGTCCCTCCCACAACACATGGAAATTCAAGATGAGATTTGGGTGGGGACATAGCTAAACCACATCAGTGTGTCTAACCTGTTAATCCCCTCGCCTGAGGTTCTTGTTTGATCTCTGCATAACTCAAACTGCTCATTTGAGAATTAGTCTTTTTCTGAGGTGGACATCTGAGGTTTTCATCAAATTCTCAAAGAAGCCCAGGACCCCAAAAAGGTTAAGAATCATTGGTGTAACCAATCAATGCCAGTCAAATGAGAAAAAACAGGGATTGTTTTAACTTTTCATTCTCTTCTTCTATCCAAAGGTCTGGCTCAGATGAATTCATAGAGACACACCCTTTGGTCTCCCTTTTTGGTGCATGACACCATTTTCCATTTCCATTTTTACATTTTCGGCTTCACTCTCATGCTCCAGGTTCCAGATAATTTGGTCATGGTCTGGCTACTCTCCAAAGAGAAATACATTTTTTAAAATGCGCTGCTTGTTCATGTTTGATTATAAAGAATTATTCTCGAAAGTATTTCTGAGCTGGAACGTTTCTGTTAATTGCACTGACACATCGAAGACCAGTTTTCTAGGGGTAAAGTATGCATGAGAAATACAAGATGTCATATGAAGTAGACAGATGGAAAGTTTTTTTGAAAAAAATTATATCCTGACAGTCATTATTCTATGTCATTAACGTAGTCTTGGAAGGCAAGTTAGTGAAGAAAATTTGAGAACACATTGTTTTACCAACAAGGAAGTCTAAATAGAATAGTTGCAAAATAGCTCATATGCTTTTGTTGACACGGATCATTTTTCTTTATTGCCTAGTTTTGCTTTTTTCCTTGAGAAGATGTATAAAACCCAGTATGTTGCTGTGTTTAAAAGTCTTTTAATTAGGCTTCATGGTACAAAGCATGGTTCAGTGAAGGAAACACAGATGTTGGGGTAGAGAAGCACACCCAGTTTTATTGCCTATTTTAGCAACTTCTCTGTTCTGTGCCTGAAAACCCTAAGATTAATGCCAGCTGTAAGAACTCAGCCTCCCAAGTGGTTGGGTGAAAGAAGACATCTCCTTCCTGAACAGACCTGAAGAAATCAGGGAGAAATCTCTCCTAGAAAACCAGGCAGGCTCAGACTCATTCCATGAACTTAAGAGCCCACTTTCACTGTCTCTGTTAGGAATAAGTAATGATGATAGAAATCAGTCAAATGAATTCAGATGCTTCATAAGATGGTAGCAAAAATCTGCTGGATTTGAGGCCCCAATTCTTGAAGTTTAGATTTTAGGTAATTACTGATGCTTATTTGCTGTGTGAAGTGCTTCTTTTCTCAAATTCATTTTATGGCTGAATATTTCCAAGCAGAAAATAGGCACCAAATGTCCCCATGTGGCAATAAGTCCCTGTGTATTTTATCCAAAAACTAATGTTGAGTCATGTGTAATAAATACTCATCCTTGAACCTGCTAAGCATCCTGCAGTTCGAGAATTTTGTAATTTTAGACATCCACCCAAAAGAGGTGAGTGGGAGCCGTGAAGCATATTCAGGAGGGCCCTTACCTTCACACTCCAATATTTTCTATCCACCAATCTTAGTTCTCCCCTATGAAAGCACACACAATAAGCTTAATCCTGTGGCTACAAGGCAGGCCTTCAGATAAGTTTAGACAGCTATCATGCCAGCACTAAGCCCTTTCTTCCCTGAGTAAATGCCTCCAGAGCGCTGAACCAGTCCTTGCGTAACATGCTTTCCAAGTCACTCACTGCTATAGACTAAATGTCTGTATCTCCTCCAAATCCCTTTGTTGAAGCCCTAATCTTCAATGTAATAGCATTTAGAGGTGGGGCCTTAGGAGATAATTAAGTTTAGGTGGATTCAGGAAGGCGTAGCCATTGTGATGAGATTAGTGCCCTTAGAAGATGAAGAGATCAGAACTCGCTCTCTGTGTGCATGCACCATGGAAAGGCCATGTGAGAACGGGAGCCCTAACCAAAACTCCAACCATGTTGGCACCCTGATCTCAGACTTTCAGCTTCCTAAACTTTGAGAAATATGTCTTTTGGTTTAAGCCATCCAGTCTGAAGTATTTGTTATTGTAGCCTAAGCTGACCAAGATACCAACCTTGTCCCTCTTCTCTGAATGTGCTCCAGGTTATTCCTATTTCTCCAAAGCTAATATCACCTAGAACTAAATATAACATGTTATCAATCCAGGTGACTGCCCCACCCCATATCCTTGAGGTTATGATGCTGCTTATGTGGCTTAAGCCTATTTTCTACCATACTTGAATAAACTTTCCTCTCTTTCCTGGGTACTCTGATTTTGAAAGATTATCTTTCCATGAGTGTGGATGAGAGTCGACTGCTATGTAGTTACTAAATGCTGAGTATAAAGTATAACCTATGATAACACATAGATAATATATAATTTATTATATAAATTTATGAGAGCTATGTAACATAAATATTATAACATATATAATATAATGAAGAGAAGTAAGGTGCTTCCCTGCCTGAGAGACTTAGAGGCTAGTCTGAGACACAAAGTAAAAGCATCTAATTATCCTCCAAGTCAGCTATTTCCAACGTCAGAGGAATAAGGCAGCTCATAGAGGGGAGATTCTATAATATGCTAAGGTAAGCAGGGATCATTCTAGAGAGAACATGGCACTTGGCAATAGAATTGCTAGCTAGAGAGAAGCCTAACAATTCATTCATTCCACAAATATTTATTTTTGCAGTTATTACATTCCAGGAACTAAAAGGGAAAATTAATTTAATTAGGACTCAGAGGATGTCCTCATGTAACTTGTTTTCTAGAAGCTTCAAGGATTCCCCAAGTGCTCATATGCTTTACTAAACAGGCCTTCTGGAAAGCAGATGAGAGTGCCAAAATCAGTTAACACTTCCTTTGCAGTAGTCCACTGAGAAGAAAAAAGACACATGAGAACTTTGCATCCACATCTGTCCCCAATTATGACTCATTTTCACTCTGCTCAGATGCAAGATGTGGATACCCTTGTTGGCCTATGTAACTGAGTCATTGGCATTAGACCCGAAGAAAATAAAAGACACTGGTCACTCACAGGATGGTGATTATGCCTGGGCTCCTCATGAAAGAACCCACCCATTGTAGGGATCTGTGCATGGTCTCCTCCTCATGGTCACCCTCAGAGACTAGAAACTAAGTCCAAATTTAGAAAAAGTCCACCATGGATCTATTAGAATATAACAGAACTGAGAGAGGTTTCAGAAAATATCTAGTACCAGAAAGAGCAGTAGCTTTCTTTTGTTTTAATCTCATGTACATTCTTGGCATTGAAAGTACTCCAAAGCCAAAGTGGCTTCTTGTAGCATCATGTTGAGATGAAGTCTGACCCTGCAGACAGATTCAATGGAATGTTTAGTAATTGATTAACTATGACTGCCTTTGGCATAGAAGGAATAAGTTGGGAAAGTAGTGCCACATATTTGCAATTTAGTTTAATGCCCTCATTATACAAATGGGAAAACTAGGACCAGAGAGACAATACCTTCCCCGAGGTCACACAGCTGGTGCAACCTATTACCAACACTGGGATCAATAGGTCCTTTTGTCTTCCTACATATCTTCCTTTTCAATTTCAACTTTTGCTTCAGAAAAATTAATCCTAGACCCTAAGTCAGATGATCTTGAATTTGGTCCTGGCTTTGTTAACTAAAAAGATGAGCAACCTATTAGAATTTCTTACAGTAGTAAATCCTAGAAGAGACCACAAGGATAGCCCAATCAATGCACTCATTCTGTAGGTGAGAAAATGGGTCCAGAGAGGTTTCCATGAATTAGTAGAAAAGCTAGGATTAGAACATATTTCCAAAGTCTTATCCCTGATACTCCTTCACAGTGTCCTTTCTTATTTGTAAAATCTATTTATTAAATAAGCATTCATTGGGTACCTGGTAGGTGACATGCATTGGGCCATTGTCAGGGGGGATATAAAGGTAAGTTCATGGTTTAGTAGGGGAACTGGTTGTTCAAATACTTTTCTTACAGTTTGATGAGTGCCAAAAAAAGGCTTGTGTAAAGGTGTAAAGTGTCACATAAAGAGAGGGAAGGAGCACTGAACTCTTCCTGAGTCATGACAACATTCACAAATAAGGTGAATGTTTTGTTGAGTCTTAAAGTATAAATAGGAGTTTCGGAAGAATACAGAGTGGGCCAGGGCATTCCAGATAAATAGTACCACATGAGAAAAGGCACAGAAATATGAAGAGGCATGACATAGCTTAACAACCACAAGTCATCTGGAAACTAAAGAAAGGTAGACAAGATCTTGTGCATGACACTAAAAGATTCAGACTTGATCTAGGAAAGCAGTGATGAGTCATTAGCATATCAGAAAAAGGAGAGGGGCAGGATCATTTCCTTGCTTTGGAAAGATAATGATAATATTCTGAACAGAAGAATCAGAAGTTTAGGAGACCAGCTAGGAAAAAATTGCTGGGGACTATATGAGAGAAAATGGCAGCCTCCGTAAAGCTAGTAAAGTTGTAGGAATGTGTAGAGAACTGACTCAGAGAGTATTGCAGAGTTATAATCAATGGTCTTGATTTATGTTGGATACAAGAGCTAAGGGAGAGAAAATACCAAGAAATGAAAATAATGCATTCTGCTTATCTTATAGGATAATATAAATGAAATAACGCTGTGGATAAGAAAGTACTTGGGGACGAAAACAACAACACGCAAAGCTCTTTAATATGTAAGTCATTTTTATTATCACAAGATCTTATTACCAAATACTCTGTTGGTTTGCTCTGTGGCACAAAGACATGGGCCAAATGCATTTTGAACAAAGAAACATGACAAAAGGAAAAGTGCAATGTATAGTGTTGGATTTATCCATTTGCTCCTCCAATAGTCATTGGCAACATTATGGATTAGGCTTTGCAAAGTGGGAGAAACAGAGAGATGAACCAACCACACTCTCTGTGGAAGCATCAAAGGTTATTGTTTACATTTGCTTTAAGAAACTTACCTATTTCAGTAAAGAAGCACCCTCTCAGAGTTTCTCCAACCAAATTATGTAATAGACCTTTGAAGAGAACTAACTTAGGTGAATGGCAGAAGATGTTTAAATGTGTGAATCTGGTTTAGCTACTCCACCAATAAGCTGCCAAATTGAGCTTTTTGGTAATTATCAAAACATCTATAATAGGATTAGTGTGTCAAAAACAGCTGCTGCTTTCTTGGTAGAAGAAGAGGTGGGGAATTGGGACATGGACTTCACTTTAGCCCAGATGTTTCTCATTTGGAGAAAGGATAAAGGATAGACACTGAGTCAGTGAGAAGGCATCAAGACAAGAGTGAAAAAGGACATGATTTCAAATTGCACTGGCCCTAAGTTGACTCAAGTGCATACCATGGGCATGTGGTGAGCAAAGCTTCCCTGCTCTCCACAGTCCTGGGAGCTAGCCTTGTTTGCCAAAAAATGTCCTAGTAAAAATATTTATATGAAAACAACACAAAGGCAGTGTTAAGAGCACTGCTGACCCCTTACAGTTTGACCTCATCTTTCCACCGCAATAAGAACTTGGAAAATCTCCCTCTCTATGTGAATGATGCAAGACTCTTGGTTACACTAGGTGGTTGAGCACTTCCTTCTGGCTGTGAGCCTTCAAAGACTGGGAGGAGCATGTGGGAAGCTCCAGTGAATTACGGGAATACTTCCATGAAAGAGGCTGCTTCTGCTGAGAAAGTCTGTATGAGTTACTACAAAATTCAGACTGTAGCTCTCTACTTGTAGAGTAACCTTGCTGAATCCAACCATGTATTCAAGTAATCAATGGGCAAATATTTATTGAGCACATACAATGTATAAGGCAATGTGCCAAATGCAAGGACAGCATGGAACGGGACAGACAAATTTCCTGCCCTTATTTGTCCTCGTAGTCCAGGGAAAATATGATTGCTCAAGTAAGAATTTAAATTGCAATTGTCATAAAAATTGCAAAAGACAGCTGACCAATGAATTTAGTCATGTCATAGTTTTTACAGCTTTAGGTTGTTCTGCATGTGTGCAAAGTGCTGGTCATTATGTTGCAGAATCCAGTAAAACCAGAATCTAATAAAAATGAGCCTTCAACTCCCATTTTTTAAAATTAGAACATTATCTTAGGCCCTCCCGCTTTGGTACTACCTATGACAATTTTCTGCCTTCCCTTCGTCCAATATCTACTCACCTTCTGACTCATTAGCTCCCATTCTGTGTGCTTTTGTTTTTACTGATGAGAATTCTGTTTTTGCATCCATCATGCACAATGAAACACCCTTCTGGGAGAAGATTAGACAAGGATGACTTCACTTAACTAATGGTCAGTCCCAGGACAGAGCTAGACTCAGAGGGGGCCTTTAGGGATAGGGCTGAGCAAACTCTTTGGCCAATTATCAAGGCAAGCCTTCTCTTTGATGGCCTGTACCTCCTCAGTAGGCACTATTTCTTCCTGTTGCTTTTTTTCTTTCTTTCTTTGCTTAGAACAACCTTTTTCCTTATCTCTAGCTTTCAAAATCATATTAGTTCTTCAAATATCACCTTAATTGTCACCCTTTCTGTGGGATTTTCCTGCTTCCCACATGCCTGATAGGCAGCTCCTTTAAACTCCCTTAGTACTTTGTAGTTCTCTTGGGATATCAGAGCCTGTCTTATTTTATTTTGCTGATATTTTATTTTGCTTCTAACTAAAATGAAACTATGTCTTATTCATCTCTGTATTCTGTGCAGCCAGTGGTACAAAACTTTACATACAGTATGTACTTAATTAGAATAGTTTAATATAGATCTTCAAGTTAAAGTAAGCTTATTTTTGAATCTTGACACTGCCTTTTACAAGGAGACAATTCACTTATCTCTGGACCTGCTTATTCATCTCATCAAAAAGTAGAATAACAACAGTGACTTTATAGGGTTGCTAGGAGCAGCAAATGATGTGTCATATGGAAATCCCTAGCCTAGAATATGGCTCATTGGGGAATTCTATAAGTGTTTGTTACCTTTTCTTCTCAATATTGTTTATTGAATCAAAAATGAATTGAAACTAAGAAAACTGAATTTGAAAGATATTGAAATAGCCCACATTTTCCCAAAATTCTACTTCACTTTTTTTTTTGTAATTCCATTGTTTAGAGCAATGGTCTGTAGTCAAAACCTGTGGGCCAAATCTAGTCAAACCCTTGTTTTTGCAAATAAAGTTTACTGAAACACACTGTGCACATTCATTTACATATTTGCTATGACTTCTTTCACATTACACCTGTAAAGTTCAATAGCTGCAACAGAGATCTTATGGCCATGGCTGGCAATGCCTAAAATACTTAATCCCTTAATCCCCAGCCTTTTGCAAGAAAAGTTTGCCAACCCATGGTTTCTAGTTAAGTTGGGGCTCTTTTTTCAGAAAACTTCTATGAATATTCAAATATACTATCTCCAAAAGGTGATGTGTCAAGTCACTTTCACTTGTTGTCATATTATCTTAGATCAAATTACCAGATGAGATTTTAAAGCAAATAGTAAGAATTAAGGGAGAAATTCTGGCAGTTGCAATAAAAGAAGGGAAGTACTGGGCCAAAGATGTTGACTCACAAAATAGAGAAATAAGCTTTGTTTTGTGAGCAGGGGAGTGAAGAGCTGAGAATCCGCCATGAAAGCAATGGTTGGTGAACCCGAAGAAATGAAATCTGAGTAAGAGGAAGAGCAGTGGCAATAGTAATACTAGTTACTCATCTTTACCAGAGTTCCCAAGAACACAGAGATTGAGACAAAGGCTATATGCCAACGCCCCCCAAATTATTGAGACTGAAATCCCTGAAAACAGAAGTAAAATAAAGGGAGGAATGAGTCATGGAAAGGAGAGTCATTTCAATAGCATGCTCATAGCAAGCACTGCTGAATGCTCAGTCCCACGGGGCATCTTGAGAGAAATGCCTGAAACTACTGCACTCTAGAGCTGTCGGGAAGCAAAAAGAAAGCCCAGCTCTGAGCTCCTGTTAGTCAAAGTGTTCACAAGATATTGAGTCCACCTCATCTCAGAATTGCACCTTCTCACCTGGGGAAGCCACAACCTGAGGCAGCGGCAGTGACGTCCACGGCACAAGTCACGGCATGAGGGGTGAGCCCATAGGTGCCCACGAGCCTCATCTGCAGCCTGCAACTGGCAGTCTTGCTGGCCTGGCCGAGTAAACCAAGGCACCAATGTGGGCACCTCTCAAGGTCAGTTGAGCCCCAGGGGCAACAGGGAAGCACTGGCATGGGAAGTCCAAAGTGAGGCAAGCCACTGCCAGGTCATGAAAGCCAGCGACACAAGGCAGCGAGAAACTTCCTCACAGTGGGGCTGTTTGGCCAAGAAATAGAGTACCAAAAAGACACAGCCCCCACCATGGAGAGCTGCCATGTGGATTAATCAAAATCCAAACATCCCTTCTGTGGCCTGCAGGAAAACATTTGACACTGGGCAAACTTCATTGAGAGTCATCAGCCACATAGGCAAACACTCACAGAATCTGCAGAGGCCCTTAAACTAAGGCCAGCAGATTACAGCGACTGCTATTGAGCACCTTATTGAGCACCTGCTATAGCTAGGCCATCTTCAGACGTATATATATTTTCAATCCTCAGGAGACCACCATGAGGGCGAAACACTAGTCTGCACTTTACATATGAGTAAACCCAGGCCCAGAGTGGTTAAGTAACTTGTTCAGATACTTTCACTTATTTGGGACATATGGAAAAGAGACCAAATCCATCCTAGGTGGCCCCAGGGAACGGAACTGAGGCCAATGAGTAGAAACTACTAGAAACCAGTACTGAGAATAGGAACTTTCTAAGAGTCTGAGCCAGTATTCCAACAATGCTACATGCGATCGGAAGAGAAAGTAAGGTGCCCACAGATGGCACTAATGAGTACATTGTGGATTTCTCTGGGAGAAAAGCAGGATTCTTTGGTCTGGTGAAGAATGAACTAGATGAAGCCAGAAGTCCTCCAGGATCAATACCAACACACTTTTACTGATGTCATTTTAACATCAATGCAGGAGAAGAAAAGATACTTATAAAATAATGGTAATATCCACCAGTATTCAGCTTTTAATATGTACCAAGCACTTGGCAAATAGCTATATATATATACAAAATTTAGTCTTCATAACAACTATGAGTTAATTATTATCATTATTGTCAATTCACAAAAGAGAAAACTGAGACTGGCAGAGGTAAATCACAGAACCTTGCCCAAGGTTCCCAGCTAGTAAATGTCAATAATTGACTGCCTGCTAAAGCCAATGCTTTCCTCTGCTGCCTCAAATATTCTGCATTTCTCTGTTGTTGTGAACTCAAAATTTTGGAGCCTGAGCGCCTGCGAAAGAAAAGCCACACGTAAAGACACTAGATGGGTCATTTTGGTAGATAAAGCTGCGTTTTAAACAGCTTTAACATTTTTTTCTGTCCACGTTTTCTGAAAATCCTTTCCTCATGAATCCTTTATTTTTCCATTGCATTTAAACACCTCCCAGACTGTTTGCTGCCATTTAAAATGTTTTGAAAAGAATTTTTGCAGGTTTCTTCCAATGAAAAACCAACAAAGTCATCAAAAGACAGACTGTTTTTTTTCCCCGCCTCAGAGTGAAAATCACATTGGGGAACAACAAGGAAATTGAAATAAGAAAAACTAGCACTGGGAGCAAGACGTTAGTACTACAAAGGGCTCATGACTGGTAATAATTTTAGGTGATTCGGGCACAGTCAAATCTGCAGAAAATAAAAATAAGAAAGGAGGAAAACTTCAGCATTCTGAAGGCTCTGGCACCAAAAAGCCAGTGACAAGATAGCCCAAACTGCATCCATGGAAAATCACAGCTGCAGCAAACCGCAGGCTGACGGCTAAAAGCTACCGCTGCGTTGTTTCCAATCTCCGCCTGAGACAGCACACATTTATCAGTGGTCTGTAATGCCTCGCAGCAAAAAATCTTTAACTGCTTAAACTATATTTTAATTTTGAAAAGACACATCTTGCTACAATTTACTATTTTTCACCCTAACAGAAATGTTTCGCCTTGAATTATAATCTAACACTTTCCTCTCTTTGGGGTTGAGAGTAGAGGCTCTGGAATCAGACTGCTCTGGTTTTTAATGTTGGTTCAAATACCTAATTTAGAGATGTGACCCTTAGATAAGTTACTTCACCATGCTAAATCTCCATTTTCTCATCTGTAAATAGAGATGATAGCAGCTCATTCCTTATATAGCTGTTACTTGGAGTAAATGAAATAATGTATGTTAAGTGCTTGAAACAGATCCCAGCACATAGTAAACTTTCTTAAAAAAATTAGCAGTGACTATCATTTTTCATCCCCTTCTGTCCATGTGAAAGGAAGAGGTTATTTTTCTAAGGAAGTCAAAATCTGAGGATAGACCATGTATCAAACTGTTGAGGGCCAAACTTGTAAATAAAGTTATATAAGTTTCAGAAAAAGTTAATTTTCCACCCCACCTTCCTGTGCCCATCATCTCTTCCAACTTGTCCTTTTAAGATACTCAAAATTTCCATGTGCCTCATATTCCAGTCCAAGAAACATGCCCTCTGGGTGGGATACTCCCATGAATGTTTTCTCCAGAGATAGCTCAACTTCTACTTCTTGCTCTGCCTTCCACGATAAAGACCTTCCTTGATCTGCAACTGTAATTTCTCTTTCTGTAAAAGGTTCTCATTCTCAAGATAATACAGGAATTTTGAGAAGATTCAATGAGATGATACATGTAAAGTTCTTAGAGTAGTTGCTGGCACATAGTAAGACTAAGTGTCAGCTATTAATGTCTAATATTAATACTCCTCCTTTCCCCTTGACAGAAACAAAACTCCTTTATCTGTGTGGCCTCATGGCCCTTCTACTTACTCTGTGTTACATCAGTAGGTTATCCTGCTCATGCAGTATATGACTTTTTTTGTTTTTGAGATGGAGTTTCGCTCTGTTGCCCAGGCTGGAGCGCAGTGGCATGATCTCGGCTCACTGCAAGCTCTGCCTCCTGGGTTCACGCCATTCTCCTGCCTCAGCCTCCTGAGTAGCTGGGACTACAGGCGCCCGCCACCACACCCAGCTAATTTTTTCTATTTTTTAGTAGAGACGGGGTTTCACTGTCTTAGACAGGATGGTCTGGATCTCCTGACCTCATGATCCGCCTGCCTCGGCATCCCAAAGTGCTGGGATTACAGGTGTGAGCCACCGCGCCCGGCCGGTATATGACGTTTTAAACAACTCCAATTCTCGGACCACAAAAGGATGAATGACTAATGGTGAGCACTGGGAATCTGACCATTATGGCTTCCTTCTGAAGTCACGTGTGACTCTTGCCCCAATTTATTCGATATCTTGTCTGTATATCCCCCATCATAGTTCTTCTTATACCTAATTGCTTTTGTATGTTCCATGTCTCTCTCTCTCACACTAGATTATGTGCTTCTTAAGGGAAAAACATTGATCTTATTTATCTATTTTTTTTCCAAAATCTCATAAAGTAGGTATAATATGCTTATTTACATTTTTAGATAGAAGAACTCCTTGGGACCAAGTTTAAATCCTGGCACAAAGACAGCTACGTCTTGAGTCTATAAGGGAACCAAGTCGTACCCCTTACAAGTGGCAGATTCAGGTACGTTATACATATGTGCACAATTTAAGCAGTTGGATCTACTTTGCTTTAAAACCTGACACTCTACTGGTATACTACTTTGCTTCTAACTGAATAGCTACTGCCGTTCTGTCTTAATGGGGGCCATTTAACAGAAAATGCAGAGACTATCATAGAAGTCTGTGATTGCCTGTGACATTTGCCTATCTCACCCTTGACTAGGCCTCTACTCAAGCTGTTCACTGTGATGCAGGATCTACTGGCAGCCCTTGAGCCTGGTTGCTTAGTATATTAAGCAATATACTAATGATTATGTATGGCATTATCTATACTTTATTTCTGGCATAGAAACTTTTGCTTTTTGATTTTTAATAGAAACCAGACATCACGTCATTGATGTGTCATCAGAAGCAGTGCCAGACTTCCTGTTCTCCCTGGGAAGGATTCAATGGCTAGCGAAAAATACATAGAGGAGGTCACCCTGGGGATTCAGCCCAAACATACACATGCCAAAAAAATGCCAAATCCAGGGCCTCAAGATATGAAATCAATTTTGCACAGATGCAACGGGGCAGCTTCTGAACTGAACTGCCAGCAAGCCTCGGATTTTCATTCTTTGGCCAAATAGGGATGTTCCAACAATATTTCAATGTCTGTGCTATAAGCAAGATTCACAGAGGTGAAATATGTGTATATTTACCCACATATATAGATATGGTACCTTCAAAGAACAAATATATAAATGGTTCAATCTTCCAGAATAGATTAAAATTGTATAATAATAGAGGTAACAGATGTGTCCTGACATACTGGTGGAGTACATAAATAGTAGAAAACTGTGTGTGCATTAGAGTCTGAGGAAAAAACACTTTATGAAATTCTGGTACAAATCATGTGTATAATTTCTCCTTTTTGTAATATCATAAAACATTAATATTATTGACTATTGTTAATCAAGTTGTACCAAAGTGAGGTACACATTTTTAAGGAGGTTATCTCCATGTTTGCACTCAGGAAAAAAATATATAACATTTGCAAACTGCATAGCTTAAATAGCCTTGCATACTGACTCTATCAAATGCATTTGGGAAGAGGTCCATTCCCTTGTTAGGGTCTAACATAATCGCCTATGGGGTGTCCATTGTCAGCTAGCTTTGAGGAGCCACAAACCCCATACTTTGAAATATTATGAAGAGGCTGGTGCTAGGAAGGAGGTCAGAAGCCTGCAGAAACTCCAGTATAAAGCTCAGAAAAAATGTCTGTGTTTGTTCACCCTCAGGGCATTCCTACTCCAGAATAAGGGGCACTTGGAGAGGGTAAAGTCTCCCACCTTCCAAAGGCTACAGGTAATAAGGATAGTATTTAATAATGTTTGATTGTTGTATTTATTTGGGCAATAATGAGGGTGTGGAACCCTTTGGTTAATTTTTATGATCTGAATTTTTATTGTCATTGCAAATAAAATCATCAAAGTTCTATCTAACACAGAAAAGAATTCACCCAGATTGGGGGCAGATTCTATAAAAGGATGGGATGAAGATACTTTCAGGTAAAAAGGAACAGCATTTGAACAGGCAGAAAGCAGTAGTAATGCTAATAATAATAATGTGCATTTACTATGTGATTATGCTAAGTACCATGCTTAATAATTTATATGCATTCTCTCAAGGTATGTCCCAAAAATCTTTAAGTTAGATGTTCCATCAACATTTTGCAAATGATGCAATGAGTTGGAAACTCTCAATGAAGCAATACAGCATACTTGAGGAGACAAGTAGTCTGTTAGTTCTGGAGTACAAGCGCCTCTGAGAAAGCAAGAAAAGTAGACTTATGTTTTGTATTCAAGTCTAATATTAATAATACAATTAGCGTGAACAGTTATGGGACAGAGAAGCTTCTCAATGTTTTTTTCTCCCCCATTTAATGCTAAGATGTTTCTCAAGGCAAGACTATTTTGAATGACTATACAGCTACCTATTGGATTTCCTCTGTTCTTTTAGTTCTCTAGACTTTAATCCAGGTTGCAGTCCTCTGAAATTAAAGAGTAAATGGAAAAGATATGAAACATCCAGCGACTTTTTCACCATCTAGGTATATAAAATTCTATAATGTCAGTTATTAAGATGGCTTAGTTCTTTTGGGCTGCTATAACAAAATATCAGAAACTGAGTAGCTATAAACAGCAGTCACTTATATCTCACAGTCTGGAAGGCTCGAAGTCTGAGCTCAAAGTGCCTGCAGATTTATTGTTTGTTGAGGGCCTGCTCACTTTCTGATTCGTAAATGGCCCCTCATGTGATAGTTCTTCACATGGTGGAAGAGACAAGGCAGCTCTCTGGGGCTTCTTTTATGAAGGCTTTGCCCTAATGATCTAATGACCTCCCAACGTCCTCGCCTCCTAAAATGATCACACTGGTGATTAAGTTACTTATGAAGTTTGGGGAGACACAAACATCAGACCATAGCATAGGGTTTGCCATGGTACCTATATAGATCCCTCATGATGGAATTAGGCCCCTTATATAAGGGGTTGAGGGACTGGGTCAGTCTAGGAACTCCTCTGATGCTTAACCTGCCAGTGCCTTCATCTTGGACTTCTTAGCCTCCAGCACTGTAAGAAATAAATTTCCATTGTTTAAAATTACCCAGTCTTGGGTATTTTCTTATAGTAGCCCTAACAGATAAGGACAAATGTCAAGCTGCCTTGTGAACTTTCTGTGCTGCCAAAAATTAAAACAAAAATTAAGATGTCTCTTCCCTTGCAAATTTGCAATGAATAGACTTCTGAGTTTTTTTTTTTTTTTTTTTTTTTATACTTTAGGGTTTTAGGGTACATGTGCACAATGTGCAGGTTTGTTACATATGTATCCATGTGCCATGTTGATTTCCTGCACCCATTAACTCGTCATTTAGCATTAGGTGTATCTCCTAATGCTGTCCCTCCCCCCTCCCCCCTCCCCCCACCCCACAGCAGTCCCCGGAGTGTGATGTTCCCCTTCCTGTGTGCATGAGTTCTCATTGTTCAATTCCCACCTATGAGTGAGAACATGCGGTGTTTGGTTTTTTGTCCTTGCGATAGTTTACTGAGAATGATGTTTTCCAGTTTCATCCATGTCCCTACAAACGACACGAACTCATCATTTTTTATGGCTGCATAGTATTCCATGGTGTATATGTGCCACATTTTCTTAATCCAGTCTATCGTTGTTGGACATTTGGGTTGGTTCCAACTCTTTGCTATTGTGAATAGTGCCGCAATAAACATACGTGTGCATGTGTCTTTATAGCAGCATGATTTATAGTCATTTGGGTATATACCCAGTAATGGGATGGCTGGGTCAAATGGTATTTCTAGTTCTAGATCCCTGAGGAATCGCCACACTGACTTCCACAATGGTTGAACTAGTTTACAGTCCCACCAACAGTGTAAAAGTGTTCCTATTTCTCCACATCCTCTCCAGCACCTGTTGTTTCCAGATTTTTTAATGATGGCCATTCTAACTGGTGTGAGATGGTATCTCACTGTGGTTTTGATTTGCATTTCTCTGATGGCCAGTGATGATGAGCATTTCTTCATGTGTTTTTTGGCTGCATAAATGTCTTCTTTTGAGAAGTGTCTGTTCATGTCCTTCATCCACTTTTTGATGGGGTTGTTTGTTTTTTTCTTGTAAATTTGTTTGAGTTCATTGTAGATTCTGGATATTAGCCCTTTGTCAGATGAGTAGGTTGCAAAAATTTTCTCCCATTCTGTAGGTTGTCTGTTCACTCTGATGATAGTTTCTTTTGCTGTGCAGAAGCTCTTTAGTTTAATGAGATCCCATTTGTCAATTTTGGCTTTTGTTGCCATTGCTTTTGGTGTTTTAGACATGAAGTCCTTGCCCACGCCTATGTCCTGAATGGTATTGCCTAGGTTTTCTTGTAGGATTTTAATGGTTTTAGGTCTAACATATAAGTCTTTAATCCATCTTGAATTAATTTTTGTATAAGGTGTAAGGAAGGGATCCAGTTGCAGCTTTCTACATATGGCTAGCCAGTTTTCCCAGCACCATTTATTAAATAGGGAATCCTTTCCCCATTTCTTGTTTTTGTCAGGTTTGTCAAAGATCAGATAGTTGTAGCTATGCGGCATAAGAGCTATCTACGACAAACCCACAGCCAATATCATACTGAATGGGCAAAAACTGGAAGCATTCCCTCTGAAAACTGGCACAAGGCAGGGATGCCCTCTCTCACCGCTCCTATTCAACGTAGTGCTGGAAGTTCTGGCCAGAGCAATCAGGCAGGAGAAGGAAATAAAGGGTATTCAATTAGGAAAAGAGGAAGTCAAATTGTCCCTGTTTGCAGATGATATGATTGTATATCTAGAAAACCCCATTGTCTCAGCCCAAAATCTCCTTAAGCTGATTAGCAACTTCAGCAAAGTCTCAGGATACAAAATCAATGTACAAAAATCACAAGCATTCTTGTACACCAATAACAGACAAACAGAGAGCCAAATCATGAGTGAACTCCCATTCACAATTGCTTCAAAGAGAATAAAATACCTAGGAATCCAACTTACAAGGGATGTGAAGGACCTCTTCGAGGAGAACTACAAACCACTGCTCAATGAAATAAGAGGATACAAACAAATGGAAGAACATTCCATGCTCATGGGTTGGAAGAATCAATATCATGAAAATGGCCATACTGCCCAAGGTAATTTATAGATTCAATGCCATCCCCATCAAGCTACCAATTACTTTCTTCACAGAATTGGAAAAAACTACTTTAAAGTTCATATGGAACCAAAAAAGAGCCCGCATCGCCAAGTCAATCCTAAGCCAAAAGAACAAAGCTGGAGGCATCACGCTACCTGACTTTAAACTATACTACAAGGCTACAGTAACCAAAACAGCATGGTACTGGTACCACAACAGGGACATAGATCAATGGAACAGAACAGAGGCCTCAGAAATGATGCCGCATAGCTACGACTTCTGAGTTTAAACCAGAGTTCCAGAAGATTTTATTACCTTCAATGTAAGTGCAGAGGAGATGTTTATATTTCAAAATATGTGTAACTTTATTATTAAAGAGAGTCCACCTCACCTTCAATTTAAAGTAATTAATCTGCAATGTAATGACATTCTAAAAAGCAACTAACAAGAGAAAAATCTAACAATTCCATAAATGATCAACTAACATGGATTAATATCAATATTTGGCAGTATCTTTGTGGAAAAATGTTTTAAAGAGGAAATGTGTTTTACATATATTACAGGTAAGCATTAACAGAAGCAAATTTGCAGTTGATTTTGTTAAGAGAGAACACCACCTTTGAACTTCAATTAAGAAAAACATTATCCTCCCAAAAAAATTCAGTTTTCTCATTAGTGGATCTGTATCACAAATAACATTATTATATATAATGTGACATATTATTACAGATAACATTATATTATTATTACATTTAGGGAAATTTGGCTTATTTCTTATTATAAGTATCTATGAAATTCCCATTTTTGCCTCTTGACTGTTTGCCACAACAAAGTCTGAAATATTTATTATCTGTTCCTTTACGGAAAAAGTTTACCAATCCTAGGTCAAGATAAACTGCGGTAAAATGAACCCTGAAATGTCAATGGTTTAATACAAGAGGGGTTTATTTACTGCTCATGGCTCAGCCTAATGTGGGTCCTGCAATTCTTCATGCCCTCCTCCAGTGGTGACACAGGGATCCAGGCATCTTTCATCTTGCAATTCTGTCATTTTGGAGTTCTTTATTTTCACACTTTTATTTGAAAGGGAGAGAATAAGAAAAATTCACAGTTGTGTATCTAGGTTGGAATGGAAGTGATGTATCACTTGTGATCATATTTGAGAGTCGCCAGAATAGGATAATATTTAATGACGTGGTAATGAATGAGATTATATACAAAGAAAATAGAATGAGAAGAGGAAAATCACTCAAGGAACATACCCCAACACACCTTGATATATAGCTGCCCAGTCAGAAAGAGGAAAATAAATATAGAAGGCCATTGAGAATGACAGCCAGAAGAGAAAGAAAACCAGGAGACTTTGATATCACAAAAGCCCAACAAAGTCTCAAAATGAAAAGAGAGAGTTATAGTCTGTGATATCAATTACTAAGTGTTAACTGTGACTAAGATAATTCAAAATTCCCATGAACCAAATTTCCCACACCTGTATAATAATATATTGATAATATCTACTTCAAAAGATCCAATATGAAGATGAAAGGTAAATATGTATTTGAAAGTACTATAATTCCTACAGGAATTATGATAATGAGTATCATTGCAGTCACATGACAGAGGCACCTCTACTCTGTGCCAAACTTCCTTGAAAAGTTAGAATTCTCCCATAACCTACCTTAACCATTGCCTCCAACTTAACATATCAGATTTTACCAAACTAGTTTGGGTGTGGAAAATCACAGTCTAATTGAAATTCAGTGATTCCCAGCCTGAAGCATTTCAGAGGCAGACCTAACTGAGTATATGAATCTCTCTTTCAGTAGAATGGTAGTGGTGTGTTAAATCCTTACAATTTTTCTGGGACAAAGAACCAACTCAAGCTGGCAGCTACTGAGCCACCACAAGGCCATAGGCAAACACAGTAAGCTATAGATTGAAATTCTAGTAAATAGTGCCTCAAACTGCAGGAAATCATAAAAGCAGCTGAATGAAAGCTGTGTCTGATGCTCTGTGGACATTAGGCATGACCAACAGTGAAGGTTAAAATAAACAAATATAAAAATATGTCTCTACTTAACTCTAACCTTTCACTTCACAAATTTTTATTCAAAGACATTTGCAAAAGTACAGAGGGTTGGTTATGTTTTTCTTTTTTACTTTTTTATGATACATTGAAATTATCCAATTGAAACCATATGTTGGCTCAATAATTCTCAATTGCAAAATGCTCACCATTTCAAGAGCCAATAAAAAGGGGAGGGACTAATGTAGCAAGATAAATACTCTTGGACAGATGGAACCCTGTGTTTCCAATCTATCGGAAAGGAGGAAAAGCTGCCTCTTTGATTAATTATGTACAGAACAGAAATGCAATGCCTCTGAAGTAATGATGCACTGATATATTGGAAAACACATATAATTTGGAGAGAAACAAACCTAGGTTCAAGACCATCTTTTCTACATTTTCACTCTGTGTTCTTTTAAAGCATTTGTAACCTCACTGAGGCTCACTTTCATTTCCTGTAATATGAAGCTAATAATGCCTACCTTGCATAACTGTAATGTAGAACAAATAAGCTTAAGAAGATAAAGAATGCATATGTCTGTCATATAGTTGGGCCTTGACAATAAATAAAATGGATGATAACTTAATATGGTTTGGTTGCGTCCCCATCCAAATCATCTTGAATTGTAGTTCCCACAATCCCCATGTATCGTGGGAAGGACTTGGTGGGCAGTAATTGAATAATGGGGAAAGTTACCTCCATGCTGTTCTCATGATACTGAGTGAGTGCTCACAAAATCTGATGGCTTCATAAGGGGCATATCCGCCTTTGCTCAGCTCTTCCCCTTCCTGCTGCCATTTGAAGAAGGATGTGTTTGCTTCCCCTTCCACCATGATTGTTAAGTTTCCTGAGGCCTCCCCTGCCCTGCAAAACTGTGAGTCAATTAAGCCTCATTCCCTTACAAATTACCCAGTCTCTGATATTTCTTCATAGCATTTCCACATTAAGGAACCAGAGAACAAAAGAAGTTAAATAACTTGGCTGAGGTCTTGTAAATATAAAGCCAGTTTTTTTTTTTATTTGTTTTTTTTTTTTTTTTATTATACTTTAGGGTTTTAGGGTACATGTGCACAATGTGCAGGTTTGTTACATATGTATCCATGTGCCATGTTGATTTCCTGCACCCATTAACTCGTCATTTAGCATTAGGTGTATCTCCTAATGCTGTCCCTCCCCCCTCCCCCCACCCCACAACAGTCCCCGGAGCGTGATGTTCCCCTTCCTGTGTCCATGAGTTCTCATTGTTCAATTCCCACCTATGAGTGAGAACATGCGGTGTTTGGTTTTTTGTCCTTGAGATAGTTCACTGAGAATGATGTTTTCCAGTTTCATCCATGTCCCTACAAAGGACACGAACTCATCATTTTTTATGGCTGCATAGTATTCCATGGTGTATATGTGCCACATTTTCTTAATCCAGTCTATCGTTGTTGGACATTTGGGTTGGTTCCAACTCTTTGCTATTGTGAATAGTGCCGCAATAAACATACGTGTGCATGTGTCTTTATAGCAGCATGATTTATAGTCCTTTGGGTATATACCCAGTAATGGGATGGCTGGGTCAAATGGTATTTCTAGTTCTAGATCCCTGAGGAATCGCCACACTGACTTCCACAATGGTTGAACTAGTTTACAGTCCCACCAACAGTGTAAAAGTATTCCTATTTCTCCACATCCTCTCCAGCACCTGTTTCCTGATTTTTTAATGATGGCCATTCTAACTGGTGTGAGATGGTATCTCACTGTGGTTTTGATTTGCATTTCTCTGATGGCCAGTGATGATGAGCATTTCTTCATGTGTTTTTTGGCTGCATAAATGTCTTCTTTTGAGAAGTGTCTGTTCATGTCCTCTGCCCACTTTTTGATGGGGTTGTTTGTTTTTTTCTTGTAAATTTGTTTGAGTTCATTGTAGATTCTGGATATTAGCCCTTTGTCAGATGAGTAGGTTGCAAAAATTTTCTCCCATTGTGTAGGTTGCCTGTTCACTCTGATGATAGTTTCTTTTGCTGTGCAGAAGCTCTTTAGTTTAATGAGATCCCATTTGTCAATTTTGGCTTTTGTTGCCATTGCTTTTGGTGTTTTAGACATGAAGTCCTTGCCCACGCCTATGTCCTGAATGGTATTGCCTAGGTTTTCTTGTAGGATTTTAATGGTTTTAGGTCTAACATATAAGTCTTTAATCCATCTTGAATTAATTTTTGTATAAGGTGTAAGGAAGGGATCCAGTTTCAGCTTTCTACATATGGCTAGCCAGTTTTCCCAGCACCATTTATTAAATAGGGAATCCTTTCCCCATTTCTTGTTTTTGTCAGGTTTGTCAAAGATCAGATAGTTGTAGCTATGCGGCATCATTTCTGAGGGCTCTGTTCTCTTCCATTGATCTATGTCTCTGTTGTGGTACCAGTACCATGCTGTTTTGGTTACTGTAGCCTTGTAGTATAGTTTAAAGTCAGGTAGTGTGATGCCTCCAGCTTTGTTCTTTTGGCTTAGGATTGACTTGGCGATGCGGGCTCTTTTTTGGTTCCATATGAACTTTAAAGTAGTTTTTTCCAATTCTGTGAAGAAAGTAATTGGTAGCTTGATGGGGATGGCATTGAATCTATAAATTACCTTGGGCAGTATGGCCATTTTCATGATATTGATTCTTCCAACCCATGAGCATGGAATGTTCTTCCATTTGTTTGTATCCTCTTTTATTTCATTGAGCAGTGGTTTTTAGTTCTCCTTGAAGAGGTCCTTCACATCCCTTGTAAGTTGGATTCCTAGGTATTTTATTCTCTTTGAAGCAATTGTGAATGGGAGTTCACTCATGATTTGGCTCTCTGTTTGTCTGTTATTGATGTACAAGAATGCTTGTGATTTTTGTACATTAATTTTGTATCCTGAGACTTTGCTGAAGTTGCTAATCAGCTTAAGGAGATTTTGGGCTGAGACAATGGGGTTTTCTAGATATACAATCATATCATCTGCAAACAGGGACAATTTGACTTCCTCTTTTCCTAATTGAATACCCTTTATTTCCTTCTCCTGCCTGATTGCTCTGGCCAGAACTTCCAGCACTATGTTGAATAGGAGCGGTGAGAGAGGGCATCCCTGTCTTGTGCCAGTTTTCAGAGGGAATGCTTCCAGTTTTTGCCCATTCAGTATGATATTGGCTGTGGGTTTGTCGTAGATAGCTCTTATTATTTTGAGATACGTCCCATCAATACCTAATTTATTGAGAGTTTTTAGCATGAAGGGTTGTTGAATTTTGTCAAAGGCCTTTTCTGCCTCTATTGAGATAATCATGTGGTTTTTGTCTTTGGTTCTGTTTATATGCTGGATTACATTTATTGATTTGCGTATGTTGAACCAGCCTTGCATCCCAGGGATGAAGCCCACTTGATCATGGTGGATAAGCTTTTTGATGTGCTGCTGGATTCGGTTTGCCAGTATTTTATGGAGGATTTTTGCATCAATGTTCATCAAGGATATTGGTCTGAAATTCTCTTTTTTGGTTATGTCTCTGACAGGTTTTGGTATCAGGACGATGCTGGCTTCGTAAAATGTGTTAGGGAGGATTCCCTCTTTTTCTATCGATTGGAATAGTTTCAGAAGGAATGGTACCAGTTCCTCCTTGTACCTCTGGTAGAATTCAGCTGTGAATCCATCAGGTCCTGGACTCTTTTTGGTTGGTAAGCTATTGATTATTGCCACAATTTCAGAACCTGTTATTGGTCTATTCAGAGATTCAACTTCTTCCTGGTTTAGTCTTGGGAGCGTGTATTTGTCGAGGAATTTATCCATTTCTTCTGGATTTTCTAGTTTATTTGCATAGAGGTGTTTGTAGTATTCTCTGATGGTAGATTGTATTTCTGTGGGATCGGTGGTGATATCCCCTTTTTCGTTTTTTTATTGCATCTATTTGATTCTTCTCTCTTTTCTTCTTTATTAGTCTTGCTAGCGGTCCATCAATTTTGTTGATCTTTTCAAAAAACCAGCTCCTGGATTCATTAATTTTTTGAAGGGTTTTTTGTGTCTCTATTTCCTTCAGTTCTGCTCTGATTTTAGTTATTTCTAGCCTTCTGCTAGCTTTTGAATGTGTTTGCTCTTGCTTTTCTAGTTCTTTTAATTGTGATGTTAGGGTGTCAATTTTGGATCTTTCCTGCTTTCTCTTGTGGGCATTTAGTGCTATAAATTTCCCTCTACACACTGCTTTGAATGTGTCCCAGAGATTCTGGTATGTTGTGTCTTTGTTCTCGTTGGTTTCAAAGAACATCTTTATTTCTGCCTTCATTTCATTATGTACCCAATAGTGATTCAGGAGCAATTTGTTCAGTTTCCATGTAGTTGAGCGGTTTTGACTGAGTTTCTTAATCCTGAGTTCTAGTTTGATTGCACTGTGGTCTGAGAGACAGTTTGTTATAATCTCTGTTCTTTTACATTTGCTGAGAAGAGCTTTACTTCCAACTATGTGGTCAATTTTGGAATAGGTGTGGTGTGGTGCTGAAAAAAATGTATATTCTGTTGATTTGGGGTGGAGAGTTCTGTAGATGTCTATTAGGTCCACTTTGTTTAGAGCTGAGTTCAATTCCTGGATATCCTTGTTAACTTTCTGTCTCGTTGATCTGTCTAATGCTGACAGTGGGGTGTTAAAATCTCCCATTATTATTGTGTGGGAGTTTAAGTCCCTTTGTAGGTCACTGAGGACTTGCTTTATGAATCTGGGTGCTCCTGTGTTGGGTGCATATATATTTAGGATAGTTAGCTCTTCTTATTGAATTGATCCCTTTACCATTACGTAATGGCCTTCTTTGTCTCTTTTGATCTTTGTTGGTTTAAAGTCTATTTTATCAGAGACTAGGATTGCAACCCCTGCCTTTTTTTGTTTTCCAGTTGCTTGATAGATCTTCCTCCATCCCTTTATTTTGAGTCTATGTGTGTCTCTGCACGTGAGATGGGTTTCCTGAATACAGCACACTGATGGGTCCTGACTCCTTATCCAGTTTGCCAGTCTGTGTCTTTTGATTGGAGCATTTAGCCCATTTACATTTAACGTGAATATTGTTATGTGTGAATCTGATCCTGTCATTATGATGTTAGTTGGTTATTTTGCTTGTTAGTTGCTATAGTTTCTTCCTAGCCTCGATGGTCTTTACAATTTGGCATGTTTTTGCAGGGGCTGGTACCGGTTGTTCCTTTCCATGTTTAGTGCTTCCTTCAGGAGCTCTTTTAGGGCAGGCCTGGTGGTGACAAAATCACTCAGCGTTTGCTTGTCTGTAAAGTATTTTATTTCTCCTTCACTTATGAAGCTTAGTTTGGCGGGATAGGAAATTCTGGGTTGAAAATTCTTGTCTTTAAGAATGTTGAATATCGGCCCCCACTCTCTTCTGGCTTGTAGAGTTTCTGCTGAGAGATCAGCTGTTAGTCTGATGGGCTTCCCTTTGTGGGTAACCCAACCTTTCTCTCTGGCTGCCCTTAACAATTTTTCCTTCATTTCAACTTTGGTGAATCTGACAATTATGTGTCTTGGAGTTGCCCTTCTCGAGGAGTATCTTTGTGGCGTTCTCTGTATTTCCTGAATCTGAATGCTGGCCTCCCTTGCTAGATTGGGGAAGTTCTCCTGGATAATATCTTGCAGAGTGTTTTCCAACTTGGTTCCATTCTCCCCATCATTTTCAGGTACACCAATCAGACGTAGGTTTGGTCTTTTCACATAGTCCCAAATTTCTTGGAGGCTTTGTTCATTTCTTTTCATTCTTTTTTCTCTAAACTTCCCTTCTGGGCCGGGCGCGGTGGCTCACGCTTGTAATCCCAGCACTTTGGGAGGCCGAGGCGGGCGGATCACGAGGTCAGGAGATCGAGACCACGGTGAAACCTCGTCTCTACTAAAAATACAAAAAATTAGCCGGGGGTGGTGGCGGGCGCCTGTAGTCCCAGCTACTCGGAGAGGCTGAGGCAGGAGAATGGCGTGAACCCAGGAGGCGGAGCTTGCAGTGAGCCGAGATTGCGCCACTGCACTCCAGCCTGGGCAACAGAGCGAGACTCCGTCTCAAAAAAAAAAAAATAAAATAAACTTCCCTTCTCTCTTCATTTCATTCATTTCATCTTCTATCAGCGATACCCTTTCTTCCAGTTGATCGCATCTGCTACTGAGGCTTCTGCAATCTTCACGTAGTTCTCGAAACTTGGCTTTCAGCTCCATCATCTCCTTTAAGCCCTTCTCTCCATTGGTTATTCTAGTTATCCATTCTTCTAATTTTTTTTCAAAGTTTTTAACTTCTTTGCTATTGTTTTGAATTTCCTCTCTTAGCTCAGAGTAGTTTGATCGTCTGAAGCCTTCTTCTCTCAACTCATCAAAGTCATCCTCCATCCAGCTTTGTTCCATTGCTGGTGAGGAACTGCGTTCCTTTGGAGGAGGAGAGGTGCTCTGTTTTTTAGAGTTTCCAGTTTTTTTGGTCTGTTTTTTCCCCATCTTTGTGGTTTTGTCTACTTTTTGTCTTCGATGATGGTGATGTACAGATGGGTTTTTGGTGTGGATGTCCTTTCTGTTTGTTAATTTTCCTTCTACCAGACAAGACCCTCAGCTGCAGGTCTGTTGGAGTTTACTAGAGGTCCACTCCAGACCCTGTTTGGCTGGGTGTCAGCACCGGTGGCTGCCGAACAGCGGATTTTCGTGAGACCACAAATTCAGCTGTCTGATAGTTCCTCTGAAAGTTTTGTCTCAGAGGAGTACCTGGTTGAATGAGGTGTCAGTCTGTCCCTACTGAGGGGGTGCCTCCCAGTTAGGCTGCTCAGGGGTGAGGGACCCACTTTAGGAGGCAGTCTGTCCGTTCTCAGATCTCCAGCTGCGTGCTGGGAGAACCACTACTCTCTTCAAAGCTGTCAGTCAGACACGGACATTTAAGGCTGTGGAGGTTCTCGCTGAGTTTTTGTTTGTCTGTGCCCTGCCCCCAGAGGTGGAGCCTACAGAGGCAGGCAGGCCTCCTTGAGCTGTGGTGGGCTCCACCCAGTTCGAGCTTCCTGGCTGCTTTGTTTACCTAAGCAAGCCTGGGCAATGGCGGGCGCCCCTCCCCCAGCCTCGTTGCCGCCTTGCAGCGTGATCTCAGACTGCTGTGCTAGCAATCAGCGAGACTCCGTGGGCATAGGACCCTCCAAGCCAGGTGCAGGATACAATCTCCTAGTGTGCCGTTTTCCAGGCCCGTTAGAAAAGCGCAGTATTAGGACGGGACTGACCCGATATTCCAGGTGCCGTCTGTTTCCCCTTTCTTTGACTAGGAAAGGGAACTCCCTGACCCCTTGAGCTTCCCGAGTGAGGCAATGCCTCGCCCTGCTTCGGCTCGCGCACAGTGCGCTTCACCGACTGTCCTGAACCCACTGTTAGGCACTCCCTAGTGAGATGAAACCGGTACCTCAAGCAGAAATGCAGAAATCACCCGTCTTCTGTGTCGCTGGGGCTGGGAGCTGGAGACCGGAGCTGTTCCTATTCGGCCATCTTGGCTCCACCCTCTATAAAGCCAGTTTTTAAAAACATATGGGAATCTATAGTTTGTACAACTTTCTGCCTCTGGTTTACTGAAAAATACAATATCCATGAGAAATTAGGCATCATACTTTTACCAAAATAATATTACTGAAAGGAAAAGTTGGAAATTGAAGAACATGAAAACCACTTTTTAATTTTTATCCCTGCTTGAATACAGCTTTAGAGTTCACAAAAGGTGGTTATATGTATCGTCTCACCTCATCTTTAAAACTCAAGCATTCCATTATTTTCATTTCCAGTTTAAATCAATGCTTAGAATAATGCCTGACACATAACAGGTGTTCAATAAATCCTTGCTGAGGTAATGACCGTAAGTACAAATGAATGAATTTATTGCCTAGAGCCCTTAGAGCCCTTGCTGAGAAAGATGCACAGCTAAGATAGAAAGCATGTTGTGCCTGGGCACAGTGGCTCACGCCTGTAATCCCACACTTTGGAAGGCCAAGGCGGGTAGATCATGAGGTCAGGAGTTCGAGACCAGCCTGGCCAACATGGTGAAACCCCGTCTCTACTAAGAATAAAAAAATTAGCTGGGTGTGGTGGTGCACACCTGTAGTCCCAGCTACTTGGGAGGCTGAGGTGGGAGAATCACTTAAACCTGGGAGGCAGAGGTTGCAGTGAGCTGAGATGGGACCACTGCACTCCAGCCCGGGTGACAGAGGGAGATCCTGTCTCAAAAAATAAAAAAAAGAGAAAGCATGTTGTGATTGATTTGTAATCTATGCTATGGCTGTGGTGTGGTCTATGTCACATAATTGCCTTACTTGCACTAGGACATAAGCCCTGGAGGGTAATATTGATTTAGCCTTAAATCTCATAGCTTCATACTGTAGACAATATATGGGAGAAAATGCAATAATAAAATGTGAAAATGGTGTAAATTCATTGGCTTCTGAGAGTCTGATTTTAAAATAAAGACACGAGAGAAGATTTGAGGTTAAAATATGCAAGCACTGGCTTGCATAAAAATTAGAAGTGATGGTAACTTACTCATAGTCTCAACCTGAGTATTTCAATCAGAGAGGAGGTAGAAGATTGAAGGCTGGTGTGCAAAGAACTTAGAAAAACTGTAAGTCAGAATGGCTGTTCTTAAAAGTGCAAGCAAAGCCCAGTTCAAGATTGTGTCATGGTTAAGGGTGTGGCCTCTTCAATCCTTGTGGCAGGCAAATCCCTATCTGAAGATGAATGTCTCATCTTAATTAATGTTGGTACAGTTACATATTTAAAATATTTTTACTTAACTCATCTTGCATCTAGGGTGTGCTAACTAAAGTAACTGAGTATGAAGACTTCTCAGAGTAAATACATGAATAATTTGACATTTATATGTACAGCCTTGTATGAAGACAAGGAAGAATAAACTCTACATTTTGCTCATGATAATTCAAGATACAGCCAGTCTTTCCATTTGGTCTCTTTGTTTTCACCATAGCAGGCCCCAATGACATTCAGACTCTAAATTTGGGGGGATCTACTGTGAAGGGTTCTATGATCAGTCACAGCCTCAGCATCCCTGGGTTCAAATTTTCAAGGGAGAGCAATTCGTAGGCCAGGTGTTTGTTCTTGGCTCATTCCTCTTTTGCCAGTGGGGCAGTGGACAGGACATGGACAGGACACGTTAAACTAAAAGGAAAAGTTGACTGAAATGTCCAGCATGAATATGTCATAGCAAGAAGAAGACATAATACAATCTCACATCTTTAGAAGGTAGCACCAATACCAACAAATACATGAAGCCAGGATATAAAGCTCAGCGCAGAATAAACAAATGATTTACAATAACTGAGTAAACTGCTTTTTTCTCCATCACTGGAGGAGCTCAAACAGACCTCAGTGACCACTTGCTAGTGATGTGATTGAGAATATGCCTGTATTACTGGGAGTTAGATTAGACAATATCTAAGAAACCTCCTTGCCAATAGACTCCATGATTTATTGACTCCATAGCAAAACATAAGAAAAATCAAGTTGATTAGTATTATATCACATATAAAATCCAAGTATTTCACTGTGTTTTTCATAGGGAAGCAAGTCACTCCATGCCTCACAATGTATCTTCCAATGCAATCTGTGCCGTGCATATCCAGAATAGATACTATATATGAGATTCCCCAGAAAAAAAAGCAGACAAATGATAACAGAACATTAATTTGCAGTCACATCCCTGGGATCTATCAATGGATGGTGACTTGGCTGGGAGAAAACAAAGAGTACTATCATATGTGATTCTCAATACAAAGATGTGCATTGAAAAGCAGCTGACGCTTCGCTTCTTTAACACTGACTCAAAGAAGTGAAAGAGGTGGCAGAACCCTTAGATCTTTAACAAACATCAGCTTCTTGTATCACATCTGGGCCTGGCCTCCCAGAAATGGATGTTGTGTGGTTGGATAGGGATGTAAGTATGAATAACAGTACGGATAACATTGTTGGACACCAGGAGTATTAGAACTTTCTGGACTTTTTCATGCATTCTTATGAAAATAAGTTCCCATTACAAGTTTTTCTGAAAAAAATACGTTTTTCTAAAACATAATTTTGGTGTATTGTGACATTTCAAAAACAGAAAGATTAAAGCAACTTTTATTCATTCTACAAATGTATATTGAACATCTATTCTCAATCACACAATGAAGTTTCCTTAGAGAGAAGACAGAACATTTAGAGCAAAGATAACGTCAGAGTGGTTATGGAGATCCACACTAATTTGGAGAAGCCTTAGATTCCTTCATTCTTAGGGAAAGTTCTTAGGGAAAGGTTAACACAGTGGAAAAGAGCTTCGGTGCTTATATTAGGCACAGTTGCATTAAATTCACAGCTCTTCACTTTACCGGTTGTATGACCTTAGGCAAGTGCGTTTACCTCTATGAGCCTCAATTACTTCATCTGCAAAATAGGAATTAAAAAATGATAATTCTGATTTCCTGTGACCGTCACAAGAATTAAATTAAGTATGAAAAGCACTTGCCCAATGCAAAATGTTCAATGTTGCATTTCTTTGGCTCTAAGACACACCTTTTATTAATTAGGATGTGTTTTATAATAATGACAACTTATACTCATTGTTGACCATGTACCAATTGTTAGATATTGTTTTCTGTGCTTGTGGATGGTTATATTATTTTCATTTAAATGGGTATATGTACATAGTTGTTTCTATATCTGCTGCATTTTAAGTGTCTTAAAGAAGGTTACACTATGATTCCACATTAAAATAAAAATTATTGTATATTCTAGAGGTCACAGAAAAAAGAGTACTGAAACATTTAATTTTAGGCACACAAATATCATCATTGCAAAAATCACCAAAATTCCATATTTTCTGGCAAAGCAACAATCAAGTGCTTAACAGGACCTAAGAAAGAAAGGTACCCACAAGTAAATGATGCTGTTACCTTTTGCAAACTAAATAGCTACAAAAATTACCTATTACACACCTAGCTATGGAACTAAAGAGAGCAGTAACTAGTAAAGCGGTAAAGCAATGATAGGCTAATGTGACCAATTCATATTTTACAGAGAACAAGTGACAAAGTATTAAACAGAAATTTGTGAAAAATCTACATCTGACTTTGAGCTTAAATTCCAAAGATATAAGATCAATGAAGAAAAAAAGAAAAAGAAAGGAAGAAAGAAAGGGAGAGAGGGAGGAAGAGAAGGAGAGAGAGAGAGACAGAGAAAAAAGAGGAAGGGAGAAAAAGAGGAAGGAAAAAAGGGAGAGAGGGAGAAAAAAGAGAGGAAGGGAGGAAGAGAAGAAGGAAGAAAGGAAGGAAAGGAGGAAAGGAGGGCAGGAGGGAGAGAGGGAGGAAGGGAAAGTACCATCATTAAAACTTGTAGAATAGGTATAATTGGCTTAGAAGAAAATCCTAGAGACAATAGTGGAACATTGTGTTATGAATTTTTATCATTTGTGGGTATTAATGATGAGTTCAGAAGTGATTTAGAAGTGGTAGCCTACGAATGGAAAATTTTAGGAAGTGTACAACAAAATTAATTTATTTTATGTTTTTCTTTCAATACATTCTCCCAAAATGATAAATGATAAAAGCCTGAATTTAAATCTAAAAGATTTTTTTAATAAGAATAAAATAAAGATTTGAGTAAGATAACATTCTGTTCTTTTTTTTTTAATCTAATAACTTTTT